>NC_069503.1:206960183-207012683 GCF_027579735.1 Bombina bombina | reverse complement strand
CCTTATGCGTTCCGTGCCGTGCGGCACTTAGTCATAGGCGAGTGAAAACAAGGTAAGTATATAGCCTGCTACCACCAATAAGAGCCTGACATTCATGTAGGTAACAGAGTTCTTAAAACACATTGAAAAACAACAATGAAGAAAGGATTACCAGAAACGCATTAACAATTGGAAAAAGACTAGCAATAATCACATAGCTTTCTTAAGAGAGAAAAAAAAATGATATGCTATAGACATTGTTATAAGAGTATATTCTCATAAAAATAAATCAATATACCAACGGGTTAATAGCTGATTGCAAGCACGGAACCCACAATATGGCTGACTGTGAAAACAATAAAGAAGAAAGAGTGATGTGGACTAGCAACACATCACGCCCTTAGGGGGCGCTTCCTTGATATAAGTGATAACAGCAAATATGTGAGGGACTTAGATATCTCTTAAATAAGTGGTCATACAGTTGTATGTACTAAATACCAACCAAATGGTGATAGCAGCAAGATAATAATGCAATAATCAAATTACAATACAAATAATACAGAAAATAGAAAATAAAAAAAATAAAAAGTATGTAAATAAATTAAAAATATAAAAATATAAATGAAATATATAAAAAAGTCTATATATATATAAAAGTCTATATATCCGATATAGTGATCCAAACGTGGAGGCAGCACTCTGTCAAAGGATGGCAATCCTGGTGTATAGAATCTGGAAAAAGAGTAAAACACAGAGGCGCTACCATGGCCTAATATCGCCAATACAATTAGGAACAGCAGCACAGAAGAATAAGGTTACTCACAAACAAAAAGCACCCAGCTGGTGCCAGTGGAGCAGGCTGAAACTTTGCAGTGGTCCAGCACACTGTATCCTTGGCACGAGAGCAATTGGATATCCTCAGAAAGCCCAGAAATCATATACCTAGATGAGCAAGAGAAAGCAAACCAACATGGCCAAGTACCATCTGGACAAGGATAATTGAACCCAAATGTTTACACTTACAAGATAATCAGCACCTGGAGGTGCAAATTCAGCAAACTGGAACCATAATGTCGCCCAGTAGACTACTGCAAAGGCAATCCTCAGCAAATTCCAGGAACAAATATGTGGTTTTCACATAAAGTGATGAACCACACAATAGCAAGTGTATAAAATATTATAAAAACTTTATTATTACAGCGACACGTTTCTCAGCCTACTCAGGGCTGTTTCATCAGGCTATGAACAAACATTGTGATACACTTGCTATTTAACAGATAATCTGTAACACAGGAGACTAATGTGATTGGTTGAACAATTAACACACCACACCTATTTCACATCTCATTAGTGTGGTTGTTTAGTAACAATTGTATGCACATATAGGTCAGATGGTATCTAGCATATGTCTAAATTCACCTTTGTCCCACCTAAGAATGGTGTTAATCACATCGATATTTATGCCAATTTAGTCCTAGAAGATCTGGAACAATTGGCTAAAAAACAGAAAAAGCTAAGGTATAAGAATAACCTTAACTGCAAAGAACGTAAGGCCTTACAGGGTCTTATGAATAGATCCGACTTGGTGATCAGACAGGCGGACAAAGGTGGAGGTATTGTCATACAGAATATACAAGACTATCTTTTAGAGGCTAATCGTATATTAAACAATAAGGAGTATTACCAAGTTTTATGTGGTGACCCCACTGGGCTTTCTGAGGATATCCAATTGCTCTTGTGCCAAGGATACAGTGTGCTGGACCACTGCAAAGTTTCAGCCTGCTCCACTGGCACCAGCTGGGTGCTTTTCGTTTGCGAGTAACCTTATTCTTCTGTGCTGCTGTTCCTAATTGTATTGGCGATATTAGGCCATGGTGGCGCCTCTGTGTTTTACTCTTTTCCAGACTGTGAAAATAACACCAATATTACATAAAGGGCTAAACCAGCCCAATAATATAAGTAATAATATCAATAAGTCACAAAAGCATGCTCCGTGTTCTGAGCAAACCAGCTATTAGCAGTTAACTTAAATGTGAATACACAACATTAGTCAATATCAATTGATGACAGTAAAGAAAATAAGATGGTATGCCCTTGGGAATTTAATAAAAACCAAACAATTAAAGCCAGAGAATCAGGAGTTACAAGGCCATTTTATAGGCGAAGGAACCACACCAAGCAGACAAATAAATAAATAAATAAGGAGAAATCATCCATGAAAAGATATAAAATGAAAATAAAAATAAATATAATAATGACTGAATGTTCTAAATAAGGTATTCTATTTATTCACATCCATCATAAAAACAATGAAATTTACATATTAAAGCCAATCTATTGCACTGAAAAACGGGTAAAATAAGAACCCATTATAGAATGTCACATATACAAGATATATCAAGCAAAGTCAATTGGACTGTTGCTGATTCATTACATTAATTCCAGTGTAATAATTTATTCAATATGGAAACTTATATCCCATTCCTTATTTAAATCTTATCTTCCATACCATTACAATAATTTATTCAATGAAGAAACTATGTCTCATTCCTTATTTAAACCATGTGGCTCTCTAGTGTTCAACAGGAAAATCCAATATAACTCCTTCTTCATAAGAATATTCTATTTGTTGCCACCTCTAGGTGGTAATCTCACTAGATCAATCACCTTAACACTCATATTTGAAACATGAGTGAAGTGCAACCCATTAAAGTGCCTCGCTATACTAGAGTCCTTCACATAGTTTTTAACATCCCTTTTATGTTCTCCTATTCTCGACCAAAGGCAACGTGAGGTCTGACCTACATATTGGGCCCTACACAAGTTACATTCTAAAACGTAAAACACAAAAGTAGCACGATTAGCATAGTGGTCAATCTTATAAACCACTCCTGTGGATGAGCTACTAAATGTATCGCCCCTAGATACAACTTCACATGTACCACAATTGGGGGCTAAGCATTGAAAAGTACCCTTCTTATTAAGCCAGGTAGTTCTACCCTTATTCTGATCACTAGTGACCATACTAGGGGCAAGTTTATTACCTAAGGTGGGTGCTTTTCTTGACACAAACTTAATGTGATCAACAGAGGAGGAAAGAATTTCATCTCCTTTAAAAAATGTTAGATTACGCTTAATAATATCATAAATTTCTCTGTATTGTGATGAGTATTCTGTGGAGAAAACAATAGATTCACTGTGGATACCCTCAGGCTGTTTAATGGCCTTTCTTTTAATTCTATCCAGAGGCTTTTCCTTGACCTCTTTCAAGGCTCTGGCTAGTAGACTATGGTATAACCTCTAGCTAATAGCCTTTCTGTAAGTAGTTTTGCTTGATTCTCAAAAAGTAAATCAGTAGAAGCATTGCTTCCAAGTCTTAGATATTGGCTCTTCGGTATTGATTTTATTAAATGCTTTGGGTGACACAACTTAGCATGTAGAATAGTGTTACACGAAGTAGGCTTACGATATGTATCTGTCATGATTGAATTCATATCTGCTGACCCAGATAGTCTGAGGTCCAAATATTGGGCCTCAAATTTGTGTGTCACTCCAGTAAAGCTCAAGCCAAACTCAATGTCATTGATAAACTTCAAGAAGTCCTCAAAAACAAAATCTCCCTTGAAAATAAAAATAAGATCCTCTATAAATCTCATATATAATTTTATATGATCCTTAAAGGGGTTAGCCATATCATATAGACAGTTGAGTTCCCACCATCCCATAAATAGATTGGCAAACTAGGGGGCAAATTTCGCCCCCATTGCCATGCCACAAGTTTGTAAATAATATTTGCCATCAAACATAAAAAAATTATGTGACAGTAGGAACTCAACACATTCACAGATAAAAATCCTATATTCCTCAGAAGTTGGTCCTGTGACGCAAAAAGAAATCAATAGATTTTCCGGTTGAACACTAGAGAGCCACATGGTTTAAATAAGGAATGGGACATAAGTTTCTTCATTGAATAAATTATTGTAATGGTATGGAAGATAAGATTTAAATAAGGAATGGGACATAAGTTTCTTCATTGAATAAATTATTGTAATGGTATGGAAGATAAGATTTAAATAAGGAATGGGATATAAGTTCCCATATTGAATAAATTATTACACTGGAATTAATGTAATGAATCAGCAACAGTCCAATTGACTTTGCTTGATATATATTGTATATGTGACATTCTATAATGGGTTCTTTTTTACCCGTTTTTTCAGTACAATAGATTGGCTTTAAAATGTAAATTTTATCGTTTTTATGATGGATGTGAAAAAATATAATACCTCATTTAGAACATTCAGTCATTCTTATATTTATTCTTATTTTCATTTTATATATTATCATGGATGATTTCTCCTTATTTATTTATTTATCTGCTTGGTGTGGGTCCTTTGCCTATAAAATGGCCTTGTAACTCCTGATTCTCTGGCTTTAATTGTTTGGTTTTTATTAAATTCCCAATGGCACACCATCTTATTTTCTTTACTGTCAAAAATTGATATTGACTAATGTTGTGTATTCACATTTAAGTTAACTGTTAATAGCTGGTTTGCTCAGAACATGGAGCATGCTTTGTGACTTATTGATATTATTACTTATATTATTGGACTGGTTTAGCCCTTTATGTAATATTGGTGTTGTTTTCACAGTCAGCTGTATTGTGGGTTTCGTGCTTGCAATCATCTATTAACCCGTTAGTATATTGATTTATTTTTTTGAGAATATACTCTTATAACAATGTCTATAGCAAATTCATTTTTCTCTCTTAAGAAAGCTATGTGAGTATTGCTAGTCTTTTTCCAATTGTTAATGTGCATCTGGTAATCCTTTCTTCATTGTTGTTGTTTTTTAATTTGTTTTAAGAACTCTGTTACCTACATGAATGAGTTTCAGGCACTTATTGGTGGTAGCAGGGTATATACTTACCTTGTTTTCACTCACCTGTTATCCTATGACTAAGTGCTGCACGGCACGAAACGCGTAAGGACGCGTACCCTTACCTCCGTGTGATTCTGTGTATTTGTGTCTTCTCTCTTCAATGGATTAAAGTTCAGTTTTATTATCTGGATTCCTTGTGTGCTGCCTACTTTCTTTGCTCATGGTTATGGGAAGAGCCACCCATCCAACAGGCTAGCAACCGTGGTCACTATTAATCAGGAAGGTCTCCGGAAGCATGTACCCAGAGACAGATTCTCTTGAGAAAACCAAAAGATTATTGGGAACGCGGGCAACAATTGTTGCAAAAACTGCTGCCATATAGAGCTTCAGACATGTGCACACTCATAAGCTTACTTTAATGCTTTTCAACATAGGATAAGAAGAAAACAAAACAAAATTGATAACTGAAGTATATTGGAAAGTTATTTAAAATTGTATGTTCTATCTGAATCATGAAAGAAAAAAAAATTGTGTTTTATGTCTCTTTAACAGCTTTGCTGTGGTGCTCTTTGCCTCCTCCTGCTGGCCAGGAGTGGTATTCCCAACAGTAATTGATGAAGCTGTGGACTCACCATAGCTTAGGAAAGAAAAGATAATTATTTTATTTTTAAAGTGTGTGATGCATTTATACATTTCTGTCAATGAATTCCATATATGGAGGCAGTGTAGCCTGGGATACAGACACTTAAGAGATATGTTCTTTTATGATGGAAGTAAAAACAGATGCTGGTGAATTTACAAGTTTCCTTACTTTCATAATAATGTTCAAAACAAGGATTTAAAAGTGCTAAATGCCTATAATTTTAAAAATAAGCAGATTTATTAATCATACATCCATCAACTGCTATGAGATTTACAAAGTGTACGATATGTACTAAGCCTGCTAGAGATGGCTGCAGACACAAAGCAACAGATCCCCTCACCTTAAAATGAGAGTGGATGAGTTGCTTGTTGTGTGAAAAACACCTATCAAACATTTTAATATATTTAATAGTAACCAGAAACAACTTAAAGGCTCTATAATCACACAAAACTCGAAATAGTTTCTTAGTTATTATGACAAAACAAAGTAGAAAAACATAATTTATGTAAGAACTTACCTCATAAATTCATTTCTTTCATATTAGCAAGAGTCCATGAGCTAGTGACGTATGGGATATACATTCCTACCAGGAGGGGCAAAGTTTCCCAAACCTTAAAATGCCTATAAATACACCCCTCACCACACCCACAATTCAGTTTAACGAATAGCCAAGAAGTGGGGTGATAAAAAAGGAGCGAAAGCATCAAAATAAGGAATTGGAATAATTGTGCTTTATACAAAAAAATCATAACCACCACAAAAAAGGGTGGGCCTCATGGACTCTTGCTAATATGAAAGAAATGAATTTATCAGTTAAGTTCTTACATAAATTATGTTTTCTTTCATGTAATTAGCAGGAGTCCATGAGCTAGTGACGTATGGGATATTAAATACCCAAGATGTGGAACTTCCACGCAAGAGTCACTAGAGAGGGAGGGATAAAATAAAGACAGCCAATTCCGCTGAAAAATAATAATCCACAACCCAAATCAAAAGTTTTAATCTCAATAATGAAAAAAACTGAAATTATAAGCAGAAGAATCAAACTGAAACAGCTGCCTGAAGTACTTTTCTACCAAAAACTGCTTCAGAAGAAGAAAACACATCAAAATGGTAGAATTTAGTAAAAGTATGCAAAGAAGACCAAGTAGCTGCTTTGCAAATCTGATCAACAGAAGCTTCATTCCTAAACGCCCAGGAAGTAGAAACTGACCTAGTAGAATGAGCCGTAATTCTTTGAGGCGGGGATTTACCCGACTCTTCATAAGCATGATGAATCAAAGACTTTAACCAAGATGCCAAAGAAATGGCAGAAGCCTTCTGACCTTTCCTAGAACCAGAAAAGATAACAAATAGACTAGAAGTCTTTCTAAAATCTTTAGTAGCTTCAACATAATATTTCAGAGCTCTTACTACATCCAAAGAATGTAAAGATCTCTCCTTTGAATTCTTAGGATTAGGACACAATGAAGGAACAACAATTTCTCTACTAATGTTGTTAGAATTCACAACCTTAGGTAAAAATTTAAATGAAGTCCGCAAAACTGCCTTATCCTGATGAAAAATCAGAAAAGGAGATTCACAAGAAAGAGCAGATAATTCAGAAACTCTTCTAGCAGAAGAGATGGCCAAAAGGAACAAAACTTTCCAAGAAAGTAATTTAATGTCCAGAGAATGCATAGGTTCAAACGGAGGAGCTTGTAAAGCCCTCAGAACCAAATTAAGACTCCAAGGAGGAGAGATTGACTTAATGACAGGTTTGATGCGAACCAAAGCCTGTACAAAACAATGAATATCAGGAAGATTAGCAATCTTTCTGTGAAAAAGAACAGAGAGAGCAGAGATTTGTCCTTTCAAGGAACTTGCAGACAAACCTTTATCCAAACCATCCTGAAGAAAATGTAAAATTCTAGGAATTCTAAAAGAATGCCAGGAGAATTTATGAGAAGAACACCAAGAAATATAAGTCTTCCAGACTCGATAATAAATCTTCCTAGACACAGATTTACGAGCCTGTAACATAGTATAAATTACTGAGTCAGAGAAACCTCTATGACTAAGAATCAAGCGTTCAATTTCCATACCTTCAAATTTAATGATTTGAGATCCTGATGGAAAAAAGGGCCTTGAGATAGAAGGTCTGGTCTTAACGGAAGAGTCCACGGTTGGCAACTGGCCATCTGAATGAGATCCGCATACCAAAACCTGTAAGGCCATGCTGGAGCCACCAGCAGTACAAACGTTCCATTAGAATTTTGGAAATCACTTTTGGAAGAAGAACTAAAGGCGGAAAGATATAGGCAGGATGATAATTCCAAGGAAGCGACAACGCATCCACTGCCTCCGCCTGAGGATCCCTGGATTTGGACAGATACCTGGGAAGTTTCTTGTTTAGATGAGAGGCCATCAGATCTATTTCTGGAAGTCCCCAGATTTGAACAATCTGAAGAAATACCTCTGGGTGAAGGGACCATTCGCCCGGATGTGACGTCTGGCGACTGAGATAATCCGCTTCCCAATTGTCTACACCTGGGATGTGAACCGCAGAGATTAGACAGGAGCTGGATTCCGCCCATACAAGTATCCGAGATACTTCTTTCATAGCCTGAGGACTGTGAGTCCCCCCTTCATGATTGACATAAGCCACGGTTGTGACATTGTCTGTCTGAAAACAAATAAACGATTCTCTCTTCAGAAGAGGCCAGAACTGAAGAGCTCTTAAAATCGCACAGAGTTCCAAAATGTTTATCGGTAATCTCGCCTCCTGAGATTCCCAAACCCCTTGCGCCGTCAGAGATCCCCATACAGCTCCCCAACCTGACAGACTCTGACAAAGTACAGGTTGGACGAACAAAAGAAGCCCCTTGGACTAAACGATGGTGATCTATCCACCACGTCAGAGAGTGTCGTACATTGGGATTTAAGGATATTAATTGTGATATCTTTGTATAATCCCTGCACCATTGGTTCAGCATACAAAGCTGAAGAGGTCGCATGTGAAAACGAGCAAAAGGGATCGCGTCCGATGCAGCACTCATGAGACCTAGAATTTCCATGCATAAAGCTACCGAAGGGAATGATTGAGACTGAAGGTTTCGACAGGCTGAAACCAATTTCAGACGTCTCTTTTCTGTTAGAGACAAGGTCATGGACACTGAATCTATTTGAAAACCCAAAAAGGTTACCTTTGTCTGAGGAATCAACAAACTCTTTGGTAAATTGATCCTCCAACCATGTCTTTGAAGAAACGACACAAGTTGATTCGTATGAGATTCTGCAGAATGTGAAGACTGAGCAAGTACCAAGATATCGTCCAAATAAGGAAATACCGCAATACCCTGTTCTCTGATTACAGAGAGAAGGGCACCGAGAACCTTTGAAAAGATCCTTGGAGCTGTTGCTAGGCCAAACGGAAGGGCCACAAACTGGTAATGCTTGTCTAGAAAAGAGAATCTCAGAAACTGAAAGTGATCTGGATGAATCAGAATATGAAGATATGCATCCTGTAAATCTATTGCTGAACAAAAGGCAGAATAGTCCTTATAGTCACCATTTTGAATGTTGGTATCCTTACATAACGATTCAATATCTTTAGATCCAGAACTGGTCTGAAGGAATTCTCCTTCTTTGGTACAATGAATAAATTTGAGTAAAACCCCAGACCCTGTTCCAGGACTGGAACTGGCACAATTACTCCAGCCAACTCTAGATCTGAAACACATTTCAGAAATGCCTGAGCCTTCACTGGGTTTATTGGAATGCGAGAGAGAAAAAATCTCTTCGCAGGCGGCCTTACCTTGAAACCTATTCTGTACCCTTGTGAAACAATGTTCTGAATCCAAAGACTGTGAATAGAATTGATCCAAATGTCTTTGAAAAATCATAACCTGCCCCCTACCAGCTGTGCTGGAATGAGGGCCGCTCCTTCATGTGGACTTGGGAGCTGGTTTTGACTTTCTAAAAGGCTTGGATTTATTCCAGATTGGAGAAGGTTTCCAAACAGAAACCGTTCCTTTAGGGGAAGGGTCAGGCTTCTGTTCCTTATTCTGACGAAAGGAACGAAAACGATTAGCAGCCCTATATTTACCTTTAGATTTTTTGTCCTGAGGCAAAAAAGTTCCTTTCCCCCCAGTAACAGTTGAAATAATAGAATCCAACTGGGAACCAAATAATTTATTACCTTGGAAAGAAAGAGAAAGCAAAGTTGACTTAGAAGACATATCTGCATTCCAAGTTTTAAGCCACAAAGCTCTTCTAGCTAAAATAGCTAAAGACATATACCTGACATCAACTCTAATGATATCAAAGATGGCATCACAAATAAAGTTATTAGCATGTTGAAGAAGTTTAACAATGCTATGAGTATTATGGTCTGATACTTGTTGTGCTAAAGCCTCCAACCAAAAGGTGGAAGCGGCAGCAACATCAGCCAAAGAAATAGCAGGCCTAAGAAGATTACCTGAACATAAATATGCTTTCCTTAGAAAGGTTTCAATCTTCCTATCTAAAGGATCCTTAAAGAAAGTACTATCTGCCGTAGGAATAGTAGTACATTTAGCAAGAGTAGAGTTAGCCCCATCAACTTTAGGGATTTTGTCCCAAAACTCTAATCTGTCAGATGGCACAGGATACAATTTCTTAAACCTTTGAGAAGGAGTAAAAGAAGTACCCATATTATTCCATTCCCTAGAAATTACTTCAGAAATAGCATCAGGAACAGGAAAAACTTCAGGAATAACCATAGGAGGTTTAAAAAACGAATTTAAACGCTTATTAGATTTAGTATCAAGAGGACAAGATTCCTCCATCTCTAATGCGATTAAAACTTCTTTAAGTAAAGAACGAATAAATTCAATTTTAAATAAATATGAAGATTTATCAGTGCCAATATCTGAGACAGAATCCTCTGAACCAGAAAAATCCTCATCAGAAAAAGACAAATCAGAATGATGACGGTCATTTAAAATTTCATCTGAAAAATTAGAAGTTTTAAAAGACCTTTTAAGTTTACTTGAAGGAGGAATAACAGACATAGCCTTCCTAATAGATTTAGAAACAAATTCTTTTATATTAACCGGAACATGCTGAGTATTAGATGTTGAGGGAACAGCAACAGGTAATGGTATATTACTAAATGGAAATACTATCTGCACTAGCAAGCTTATCATGACATTCATCACAAACTACAGCCGGAGGAACAGTTACCACAAGTTTACAACAAATGCACTTAACTTTGGTAGAACCAGCATCAGGCAGCGTCTTTCCAGAAGTAGATTCTGATCCAGGGTCAATCTGAGACATCTTGCAATATGTAATAGAAAAAACAACATATTAAGCAAAATTATCAAATTCTTTAAATGACAGTTTCAGGAATGGGAAAAAATGCCAATGAACAAGCCTCTAGCAACCAGAAGCAATGAAAAAAGAGACTGAAATAATGTGAAAAAAAGGTGGAGACAAGAATGACGCCCGCATTTTTTAGCGCCAAAAAAGACGCCCACATTATTGGCCACATCCGGTGACGCCCACATTTTTGGCGCAAAAACGTCAAAAAATTACGCAATCACGAACAACTTCCGGCGTCAAGTATGACGCCGGAAATGACAAAAAAAAATTTGCGCCAAAAAAGTCCGCAATAAATTGAAGCATTTTCAGCCCCCGCGAGCCTAACAGCCCACAGGGAAAAAAGTCAATTTGAAACAATTTTTAAGGTAAGAAAAAAATGGATTATTCATATGCATTATCCCAAATAATGAAACTGACTGTCTGAAATAAGGAATATTGATCATCCTGAATCAAGGCAAATATAAGTTTAAAGACATATTTAGAACTTTATATATAAAGTGCCCAACCATAGCTTAGAGTGTCACAAAAAATAAGACTTACTTACCCCAGGACACTCATCTACATATAGTAGATAGCCAAACCAGTACTGAAACGAGAATCAGTAGAGGTAATGGTATATAAGAGTATATCGTCGATCTGAAAAGGGAGGTAAGAGATGAATCTCTACGACCGATAACAGAGAACCTATGAAATAGATCCCGTAGAAGGAGACCATTGAATTCAAATAGGCAATACTCTCTTCACATCCCTCTGACATTCACTGCACTCTGAGAGGAAAACCGGGCTCCAGCCTGCTGCGAAGCGCATATCAACGTAGAATCTAGCACAAACTTACTTCACCACCTCCACGGGAGGCAAAGTTTGTAAAACTGAATTGTGGGTGTGGTGA
The DNA here is from genome assembly GCF_027579735.1 of Bombina bombina. Classification (NCBI taxonomy): domain Eukaryota; kingdom Metazoa; phylum Chordata; class Amphibia; order Anura; family Bombinatoridae; genus Bombina; species Bombina bombina. Next base: position 207,000,945 of record NC_069503.1, on the reverse strand, counting down.
GGGGTGTATTTATAGGCATTTTAAGGTTTGGGAAACTTTGCCCCTCCTGGTAGGAATGTATATCCCATACGTCACTAGCTCATGGACTCTTGCTAATTACATGAAAGAAAAAAGATTAAATAACCCAACACTTTGCAATATACCTTTTTTTTTTTATTTATTTTGTCTACTTTTCCTGTACTTTAATTCAGAAAATAGTGGGCTTCCTAGACTTATTGGCTGCACACTCGAGAAAACCCAGGTTATAACATGGCAGCTTCCATTGCTTTATGGATGTTAACACTTTACATTTTTTTCAATATTTAAACTGCTAATATAAAATTAAATAAATACATCTGCGTATTATTCTTATGGAAATTATTGATTTGAATAAATCAGTCTATCTAGCAATTTATTTAGTGTTTAATGTCCCTTTAAGTAAAAGAATATCTGCTGAGTATTGCAATTACCAAAAAAAAAAAAAAAAGAAGGTTAGAAAGCATAATTATGACCCTAAATTAATTCCTGGTAATACCTAACCTTGTGTGGGGAATAGCTCTTAAAAAGGACCACAGATCATTGGAGAATTAGAAGGGGTTCTGAGAAGGATAACAAAGTTAAAGGGACATGAAACCCAAAACATTTTCTTTAATGGTTTCAGAAAGAAAATGCAAATTTAAACAACTTTCCAATGTACTTCTTCTATTATCTAATTTGCTTTATTCTCTTCTTATCCATTGATGAGGGAGCAGCAATGTACTACTGGTATATATGTACAGACACAATTGATCATTTAAGCTGTAGGGAGAGGTTAGCCAAATTGGGTTTGTTTACTCTAGAAAAGATGCCCTTGTGAGAAGATATGGTTACTTTTCAGAAATATATTCACAGACCACATAGAAATTTGGCAAGCACAATGTTCATTCCAAGAAAACCATCAAGTGGTAAAATGTTAAGGCTAGACGAGAAAAGATTTCATCTCCAGTAATAAAAACTATTTTGTTTTATAAGAGCAATTAAAATATGGAAAGCTGTTGCCAGAGAAGAAAACTTTTGAAAAGGACTTAAATGACAATTAATTCTGCTAGCTCCCACTAGTGCATTACTGCTTCTTCAACAAAGGATACAAAGATAATTAAGCAAATGACATACCAGAAGTAAATTGAAACGTCGTTTAAAATGTTATGTTCTATCTGAATCATGACAGAAAAATTTTGGGTTTCATGTAACTTTAATTTAATTTTTCGCTAAAAAGAAAACTCATCAATTATCAGTAATGATTGCTTGTGTTAAATTGTTATGTATTTCAATGTATTACTGTAAGCTCACTTGGCAGATTAGTTATTATATTTAAAACAAAAACACACAGTGATCAAAGAGGACTTTTTGTCTGGGAAGGCAACACACAAAAGCTGTCTCTCATACTCGCTCTGCACCACTGTACGCTGGGAGACAGAGCCCAGAGCTGAAGTTCCTTATACAATAGTTTATGATAAATGTAAAGTATAAAATACAGTAAAGACAAAATATGTTCCATGTTTTACAAAGTAGTAATAATAATAATAAGTACACCATTAGTATTCCAATCATATGGTTAGAAAGCCAACAGTAGTCTTAAAGGGACACTGTACCCAAATTTTTTCTTTTGTAATTCAGAAAGAGCATGCAATTTTAAGCAACTTTCTAATTTACTCCTATTATCAATTTGTCTTCATTCTCTTGCTACCATTATTGGAAAAAGAAGGCATCTAAGCTTTTTTTTGGTTTCAGTGCTCTGGACAGCACTTTTTTATTGGTGGATTAATTTATCCACCAATCAGCAAGGACAACCCAGGTTGTTCACCAAAAATGGACCGGCATTTAAACTTACATTCTTGCATTTCAAATAAAGATACCAAGAGAATGAAGAAAATTTGATAATAGGAGTAAATTAGAAAGTTGCTTAAAATTTCATGCTCAATCTGAATCACACAATAATTTTTTTGGGTACAGTGTCCCTTTAATGTCAAATTAAATTTGTTCCATAACAGAACTTGTAAGTAAATTCAGAAGTGCCCTGAATTTGATACTTCCACTTGATGACATATCTTGCATACATCGCTAGTGACATCATACATGACCCAAAGATGAACTATGACAAAAAACTACATTTTTTAAAACAAACTGTAAACACCACATCATTCACCTACCAATACCACTGACATAAATTCTATTTCAGTGATAAGGCATAAGAACATGTGGGATTTTGATTGATGGTTAAACTGTACTTGCCAGAGAATAAATACATAAAAATATATACATCTAAATGGGACTGTGAAGCTTGGACATTACCTTTACATTTTATTTTTTGCATTGCAAGTCGTTTTACAATGAACATAAAATAATCTGAAGTTTGAAAGAACCTATGAAGCATAAGAGGACTGCACATTACATTTTTCTTTCATAATTTGAACAGAACATTTAATTTTAAACAACGTACTTCTATTATAAAATATGCTTCATTATCTTGTTTGGAACAGCATTGCACTACTGGAGGTTAGCTGAACACATCTAGTTAGCCAATCAAGGAAGACAAATTTCTGTAGGCACCAATCAGCAGCTAGCTCCTACTAGTATAGGATATGTGCGTATTGCTTTTCAATAAGAGATACGAAGAGAAGGAGAAACATTTAAAAATAGAGCATGTAATTTTAAGACACTTTTAAATTCACTTCTATCTGAATCATGCAAGTTTAAATTTCGACTTTCCTATCCCTTTAAATGTGCTCTTGTTTTAGCACAAACTCCAGATAGGATCAAGTGAGACATGTGACCACAATGTTTGTGAAGACAGCAGTACAGTAGCATGTTTTGTTTTTGGATTAAGTGTCACAAATGAAAAACAAGAACCATGTAAACTGCAGTACAAATTAGGCATGTGCATTCTGCAGTTTTGTTAGCTGGATTTGCAGTTTTACAAGAAGAAATCCGGCCCCAGAAAGAGCAAAATACCATGAGCTAACAAAACCGCCAAATGCACATGCCTAGTACAAAATTGTTGTTGTACCGACAGGGGTCAAGTCCAACAAGAAAAAGTGTGGGACCTCATCAAGACTTCCACTCCGCTTCACAATATTGTTTTATACACACGCATACATCCACACAGACTGTATTTACATGCATATAAACTATACACTTTAGTTAATGAAAGCAAATTAAATTAAATCAAATGAAGGGTTGCCTTCGGGCCCGAGAATCCTCCTCTGTCACAGATTTTCATCCACAAGGTGCAATAGTCCTATTTCTGCTGAGGGGAGCTAGATAATCCCAGGGCAAGCCACATAGAAACGTAAGCACCATGTGTTACACACATTGCAGGGTGATCATACAACAGGACCGCTGACAGGCTTGCATTTAGTGTATAGTAGAAAACAGAATTTATGCTTACCTGATAAATAACTTTCTCTAACGGTGTGTCCGGTCCACGGCGTCATCCTTACTTGTGGGATATCTCTTCCCCAACAGGAAATGGCAAAGAGTCCCAGCAAAGCTGGCCATATAGTCCCTCCTAGGCTCCGCCCACCCCAGTCATTCGACCGACGGACAGGAGGAAATATATATAGGAGAAACCATATGGTACCGTGGTGACTGTAGTTAGAGAAAATAATTCATCAGACCTGATTAAAAAACCAGGGCGGGCCGTGGACCGGAAACAACGTTGGGAGAAAGTAATTTATCAGGTAAGCATAAATTCTGTTTTCTCCAACATTGGTGTGTCCGGTCCACGGCGTCATCCTTACTTGTGGGAACCAATACCAAAGCTTTAGGACACGGATGAAGGGAGGGAGCAAATCAGGTTACCTAAACGGAAGGCACCACAGCTTGCAAAACCTTTCTCCCAAAAATAGCCTCCGAAGAAGCAAAAGTATCAAATTTGTAAAATTTGGCAAAAGTGTGCAGTGAAGACCAAGTCTCTGCCTTACATATCTGGTCAACAGAAGCCTCATTCTTGAAGACCCATGTGGAAGCCACAGCCCTAGTGGAGTGAGCTGTGATTCTTTCAGGAGGCTGCCGTCCGGCAGTCTCATAAGCCAATCGGATGATGCTTTTAAGCCAAAAGGAAAGAGAGGTAGAAGTCGCTTTTTGACCTCTCCTTTTACCAGAATAAACAACAAACAAGGAAGATGTTTGTCTGAAATCTTTTGTAGCCTCTAAATAGAATTTTAGAGCACGGACTACGTCCAAATTGTGTAACAAACGTTCCTTCTTTGAAACTGGATTCGGACATAAAGAAGGTACAACTATCTCCTGGTTAATATTTTTGTTAGAAACAACCTTAGGAAGAAAACCAGGCTTAGTACGCAAAACCACCTTATCTGCATGGAACACCAGATAGGGCGGAGAACACTGCAGAGCAGATAACTCTGAAACTCTTCTAGCAGAAGAAATTGCAACCAAAAACAAAACTTTCCAAGATAGTAACTTAATATCTATGGAATGTAAAGGTTCAAACGGAACCCCTTGAAGAACTGAAAGAACTAGATTTAGACTCCAGGGAGGAGTCAAAGGTCTGTAAACAGGCTTGATCCTAACCAGAGCCTGAACAAATGCTTGAACATCTGGCACAGCTGCCAGTCTTTTGTGTAGTAAGACAGATAAAGCAGAGATCTGTCCCTTTAGAGAACTTGCAGATAATCCTTTCTCCAAACCTTCTTGTAGAAAGGAGAGAATCTTAGGAATTTTTATCTTATTCCATGGGAATCCTTTGGATTCACACCAACAGATATATCTTTTCCATATTTTATGGTAAATCTTTCTAGTTACCGGTTTTCTGGCCTGAACCAGAGTATCTATCACAGAATCTGAAAACCCACGCTTCGATAGAATCAAGCGTTCAATCTCCAAGCCGTCAGCTGGAGGGAGACCAGATTTGGATGTTCGAATGGACCCTGAACAAGAAGGTCCTGTCTCAAAGGTAGCTTCCATGGTGGAACCGATGACATATTCACCAGGTCTGCATACCAAGTCCTGCGTGGCCACACAGGAGCTATCAAGATCACCGAGGCCCTCTCCTGATTGATCCTGGCTACCAGCCTGGGAATGAGAGGAAACGGTGGAAATACATAAGTTAGGTTGAAGGTCCAAGGTGCTACTAGTGCATCTACTAGAGTCGCCTTGGGATCCCTGGATCTGGACCCGTAGCAAGGAACCTTGAAGTTCTGACGAGACGCCATCAGATACATGTCTGGAATGCCCCATAATTGAGTTATTTGGGCAAAGATCTCCGGATGGAGTTCCCACTCCCCCGGATGGAATGTCTGACGACTCAGAAAATCCGCCTCCCAGTTTTCCACACCTGGGATGTGGATCGCAGACAGGTGGCAGGAGTGATCCTCCGCCCATTGAATTATTTTGGTCACTTCTTTCATCACCAGGGAACTCCTTGTTCCCCCCTGATGATTGATATACGCAACGGTCGTCATGTTGTCTGATTGGAACCTTATGAATCTGACCTTTGCTAGTTGAGGCCAAGCCCTGAGAGCATTGAATATCGCTCTCAGTTCCAGAATGTTTATCGGGAGAAGAGACTCTTCCCGAGACCATAGACCCTGAGCTTTCACGGATTCCCAGACCGCGCCCCAGCCCACTAGACTGGCGTCGGTCGTGACAATGACCCACTCTGGTCTGCGGAAGCTCATTCCCTGGGACAGATGGTCCAGGGTCAGCCACCAACGGAGTGAATCTCTGGTCTTCTGATCTACTTGAATCATTGGAGACAAGTCTGTATAGTCCCCATTCCACTGTTTGAGCATGCACAGTTGTAATGGTCTTAGATGAATTCGTGCAAAAGGAACTATGTCTATTGCTGCAACCATCAACCCTACTACTTCCATGCACTGTGCTATGGAAGGACGAGGAACAGAATGAAGAACTTGACAAGTGCTTAGAAGTTTTGACTTTCTGACCTCTGTACTACTGCAATGCCCCTCGGTCTTAGAACCGCTAGAAGGGACCCTAGTACCTTTGTGAAAATCCTTGGAGCAGTGGCTAACCCGAATGCGAGGGCCACAAACTGGTAATGCTTGTCCAGAAAAGCGAACCTTAGGAACTGATGATGTTCTTTGTGGATAGGAATATGTAGGTACGCATCCTTTAGATCCACGGTAGTCATAAATTGACTTTCCTGGATAGTGGGTAGAATCGTTCGAATGGTTTCCATCTTGAACGATGGTACCCTGAGAAATTTGTTTAGAATCTTCAAATCCAAAATTGGTCTGAAAGTTCCCTCTTTTTTGGGAACTACGAACAGATTGGAATAAAATCCCATTCCTTGTTCCTTTATTGGAACTGGGTGTATCACTCCCATCTTTAACAGGTCTTCTACACAATGTAAGAACGCCTGTCTCTTTATTTGGTTTGAGGATAAGTGAGACATGTGGAACCTTCCCCTTGGGGGTAGTTCCCTGAATTCCAGGAGATAACCCTGAGAAACTATTTCTAGCGCCCAGGGATCCTGAACATCTCTTGCCCAAGCCTGAGCAAAGAGAGAGAGTCTGCCCCCCACTAGATCCGGTCCCGGATCGGGGGCTACTCCTTCATGCTGTTTTGTTAGCAGCGGCAGGCTTCTTGGCCTGCTTACCCTTGTTCCAGCCTTGCATCGGTTTCCAGGCTGGTTTGGGTTGTGAGGCATTACCCTCTTGCTTAGAGGATGCAGAATTAGAGGCCGGTCCGTTCCTGAAATTGCAAAAGGAACGAAAATTAGACTTATTTTTGGCCTTGAAATGCCTATCTTGTGGAAGGGCGTGGCCCTTTCCCCCAGTGATGTCTGAAATAATCTCTTTCAATTCTGGTCCAAATAGAGTTTTACCTTTGAAAGGGATGTTAAGCAATTTTGTCTTGGATGACACATCCGCTGACCAAGACTTTAGCCAAAGCGCTCTGCGCGCCACGATAGCAAACCCTGAATTTTTCGCCGCTAATCTAGCTTATTGCAAAGCGGCATCTAAAATAAAAGAGTTAGCCAACTTAAGTGCGTGAACTCTGTCCATAACCTCCTCATATGGAGTCTCTCTACTAAGCGAGTTTTCTAGTTCCTCGAACCAGAACCACGCTGCTGTAGTGACAGGAACAATGCACGAAATGGGTTGTAGAAGGTAACCTTGCTGTACAAAAATCTTTTTAAGCAAACCCTCCAATTTTTTATCCATAGGATTTTTGAAAGCACAACTATCTTCGATAGGAATAGTAGTGCGTTTGTTTAGAGTAGAAACTGCCCCCTCGACCTTAGGGACTGTCTGCCATAAGTCCTTTCTGGGGTCGACCATAGGAAATAATTTCTTAAATATAGGGGGGGGGGGACAAAAGGTATGCCGGGCTTTTCCCACTCCATATTTACTATGTCCGCCACCCGCTTGGGTATAGGAAAAGCGTCGGGGTGCACCGGAACTTCTAGGAACTTGTCCATCTTGCATAATTTCTCTGGAATGACCAAGTTGTCACAATCATCCAGAGTAGATAACACCTCCTTAAGCAGTGTGCGGAGATGTTCTAATTTAAATTTAAATGTCACAACATCAGGTTCAGCTTGTTGAGAAATTTTTCCTGAATCTGAAATTTCCCCATCTGACAAAACCTCCCTCATGGCCCCTTCAGATTGGTGTGAGGGTATGACAGAACAATTATCATCAGCGCCCTCCTGCTCTTCAGTGTTTAAAACAGAGCAATCGCGCTTTCTCTGATAAGTAGGTATTTTGGATAAAATATTTGCTATGGAGTTATCCATTATAGCCGTTAATTGTTGCATGGTAATAAGCATTGGCGCACTAGATGTACTAGGGGCCTCCTGTGTGGGCAAAACTGGTGTAGACACAGTAGGAGATGATGTAGTATCACGTTTACTCCCCTCATCTGAGGAATCATCTTGGGCAATTTCATTATCTGTGGCAGTACTGTCCTTACTTTGTTTGGACGCTATGGCACAATTATCACATAAATTTAAATGGGGAGACACATTGGCTTTCATACATATAGAACATAGCTTATCCGAAGGCACAGACATGTTAAACAGGCTTAAACTTGTCAACAAAGCACAAAAAACGTTTTAAAACAAAACCGTTACTGTCTCTTTAAATTTTAAACAGAAAACACTTTATTACTGAATATGTGAAAAAGTATGAAGGAATTGTTCAAAAATTACCAAAATTTCACCACAGTGTCTTAAAGCATTAAGAGTATTGCACACCCTGACTGGAAAAGGTGTCTAACATAGTGCCTGCCGTTTAATAAACGTTCCCCAAGTTTATAAATGTGAATTGTCAGCATAAATATGAATAAAATGCCCAAATAAAGCAATCGATTTAGCCCATAAAAATGTCTACCAGTTTTTTAGCCCATATTAAGCCCTTTATTCTGTTTGTTTGACTAAGAAAATGGCTTACCGGTCCCCATGAGGGGAAATGACAGCCTTCCAGCATTACATGGTCTTGTTAGAAATATGGCTAGTCATACCTTAAGCAGAAAAGTCTGCTAACTGTTTCCCCCAACTGAAGTTACTTCATCTCAACAGTCCTATGTGGAAACAGCAATCGATTTTAGTTACTGTCTGCTAAAATCATCTTCCTCTCACAAACAGAAATCTTCATCCTTTTCTGTTTCAGAGTAAATAGTACATACCAGCACTATTTTAAAATAACAAACACTTGATAGAAGAATAAAAACTACATTAAAACACCAAAAAACTCTTAACCATCTCCGTGGAGATGTTGCCTGTGCAACGGCAAAGAGAATGACTGGGGTGGGCGGAGCCTAGGAGGGACTATATGGCCAGCTTTGCTGGGACTCTTTGCCATTTCCTGTTGGGGAAGAGATATCCCACAAGTAAGGATGACGCCGTGGACCGGACACACCAATGTTGGAGAAAATGTTACTGCACATTACTAGAGGATCTCACTAGCCCTCTAACCAGACTGTGTTCCAGTTCCTCCCACCAGCAGCAGCAGTGTTTACTGAAGCGTTTCTGTTCTCTGTCCAGAGGGAGTTACTTCCTCCTGCAAAAATAGTGCAGGAACTCTGTTCCCATGCGTACCCACTTGACTTGACCCCTGGGTACCGATAGCTTTCTGGATTCCAAGAATAGATTGATTATTTTTTTTAATCTACATTGGTAATTATCTGCTAAAACATGAATATTCTAAATTATTTTTTTCTAGTAGTAATTCTATAGTAAAATAAAAGCAACATACAGAAGAGGGCTACCACTAGGGGATTGTATATTGTATAAAGCTATGGTCATATGATCCAGTCATCTGTTGGGGCACTTCCCATGCAAAATAAGCTACACTTCATAACAGGAATAATCACAAGGACCCACTGACTGTACAATCCTGTTGGCAAAATTCAATCTCATGAAAAGGGGAAAAATAATGAAATGTATCTTTTCTGATCACTCAAAAAAAAAACATTTCAATGAATTAAGCAAAACATTGCTTGAAATACACTTTAAGTATATAAAAAAGTGTGCAAAATACCAAAAGGAAATTTAACCTACTTTATATATATATATATATATATATATATATATATATATATATATATATATATATATATATATATATATATATATATATATATATATATATATATATAAAAGCACAGTCCTAAATCATCAGATTAATTCATTTTCTCGGCTTAAGCGTTTGGTGGATTTGATTTCTTGACACACGCCTTAGCAGGGGTCATGCACATCTATTTCTTAGAATTTTGTAATTTTAATTTAAAATGTCACTTGTTTCTGTCATTTCCCCGGTACTGTGAGAATTTGATTTCATGTTCCATCCAGTCTACTGATTAGAGATTAGCAGTATCCAGGTCACAAAGGCCCAATTTACGCAAGCCCTCTTAATTTAAATTGACATCAAATTAGGTTCTAATTACGACCTGACCATACTGAATTAATGAGACAAAGTTGCTTAATGTAATTTTAGAGTGCAGCAGCATTCCTCAGAAAATGATGTAGTCAGTTATGTGCTTTCAAAGTTAAATTACTTAGTAAGAGATGTTGCCTATGAAAATCAATATACTTTTTATGCTCAGTTTAATATAACTGCATACACACACACACGTGTGCAGTTTCTACCTATTTGTAATAGAAAATGAGTTATATTATGCGTTTATAGATGTATGTGTGTATTTTATTTATATATATATGTATATACACACATATATATATATATATATATATATATATACACACATACACAGTGGATATAAAAAGTCTACACACCCCTGTTAAAATATCAGGTTTCTGTGATGTAAAAAAATGAGACAAAGATAAATCATTTCAGAACTTTTTCCACCTTTAATGTGACCTATAAACTGTACAACTCAATTGAAAAACAAACTGAAATCTTTTAGGTAGAGTGAAATAAAAATAAACAACTAAAATAATATGGTTGCATAAGTGTGAACACCCTTAAACTGATACTTTTTTGAAGCACCTTTTGATTTTATTACAGCACTCAGTCTTTTTGGGTATGAGTTTTTCAGCATGGCACATCTTTACTTGGCAAGATTTGCCCACTCTTCTTTGCAAAAACACTCTAAATCTGTCAGAAAGCGAGGGCATCTCCTGTGCACAGCCCTCTTCAGATCACCCCACAGATTTTGAATTGGATTCAGGTCTGGGCTCTGGCTGGGCCATCCCAAAACTTTAATCTTCTTCTGGTGAAGTCATTCCTTTGTTGATTTCGGATGTATGCTTTGGGTCATTGTCATGCCCAAAACTCCCAAAGGTATAGGGCAAGAAAAAAACCAAAGGAAATCGAAAAGACGCCACAAAATTCCAAAAAGGAAGACCCCTATAACGAGCCCAGCTTATAAAGACCTAAATGAGTCCAAACAAATAAGGGGAGGCAACGCCTAGACCAACACAAGGCCTAGGACCGGGCATCCAAAACAACAATTTCTACTCTCCACGACAAGTGGAAGCGCTGAAACGACCACAGAAACCTATCCTCAAGTCGTCAGCACCTAGAATACTGAAGTATTCAACACAAATACGTGTAGCAGACCCAGACGAGCAAACACCCGAGTAAGAAAACTTTACGAAAAGTAAGAGGCGGCCAAACAGGACATCGGATTGTAAAAACTCCCAAACAGAGGGCACCCTCTAGGCAATCCCAGCCGCCAGACCGACAAATAGATCCCAAAGGGGAGGAGTATAGAACCTCAACTAGGCCCATTACACCCCCACAGAACAACGATCTTATAACCTACTCCCAGCCAGGCCACCCCAAGCATCAGTAGGTCCGAAAACAGGGGAATAGAAGAACCAGGGCACCCGCTCACAAAAGAGCGCAAAAAACGGCTTCAGCCATTCCACAGAGCTCGGGAACCCCCCCGAGGCTCCAGAAGACAGTCGACAAGACAGAAGACCTAGAAGAGTCTAGAAACGGCCCATCTCAATACCGAGTCAGCAAGACACCGGAAGAACAGAACAACCCAAAGAGCATGCTGCTCTCTAAATAGGTTAAACCCTCTGTTCCATCCCTTGAATCCTAGGAAAAATCCTAAACAAGGCCTCCTTATAGGAGAACAGGTCCCCACCGAAGAAAAAGGGGGCCATTAGAGACAGAGTACCTGCCCACGAGGCACAAGGCCACAAGCCATCTAACGCAGATGAACCTGGAAGGTGGAAGGAATCCCCTGAATCCTAGCACACAGAAGGGTGCATAAACTGCAGTGGTTATCCACTAATAACTCAAAAACGTGTCCGAGTAAAACGCGAAGGCGCGCTATTCTGTAACGAAAGGCACAACACTCAAGGACAGCTACACCCGCAGGGAACTGTATAGGCCCCCTCAAGGCCGGTAGACCCAGGACGATCGGGCATGAGCCCAAATAAACGTCTGGACTTTGCAGGCGCATAATCGCCAAAAATATGTGAAAGCGAAAACGTGCTGCAACCTCTGGGGGAAAAAGACGCCCTGTAAGGAGGGATAAACATAATCTGGGTTACCTGCATGTGTAGTAGTAGGGGGCGGTAGGGAACTTGCCTCTCGGAAGACAGAATCCCCAGAGGCGGGTGGCTCAGCCGACCCCTGATTCCCCGAGCCCGAGGAACAGGGTGCTCTAATATGGCATATCAAACATAACTGATTGACCTGTCTCAACGAGGCCAATTCACATTCTTCACAAGCGGAAGAATCTGAATCTGAAATTTGAACAGTCTCAGCATCAGAATCCTCCCTAACTTAGATAGAGAATATAATAATAATGGACTAAAGAAAAAACTTAAACGACACCTGACACACACAATGGCTGGGGCACTCACCACCTCCTAGAACCAGACACTAGCAGACTATTTTCTTTAGTTGCCACAAGGTCAGGAATGCGGAAATGGAAGACCAAAACCGTACAGGTGTACAAGGTGAACCGTACAGTCCAAAAAAAGCGTGCCCAACCACAAGGTCGCGTCACTTCCAAAGGCCTTTATGTTCTAAGCCAAGAGCCCAGTTAACACTACACAAGCGGATTGAATCACATAACAAACATGATAAAAAAAACAACTGTTCAATAATCCCCCTCGGGGGATATTAACCCTCGATTCCAAGATACCAAAGGAGCCTCACTGAGGCCCTATATTATACTTAATAAGTCCTGCAAGATAGTTCCTTACGGAAAACAAATAAGTTACAGTTCATTCTGATGAAGTAAAATAAAAGTATCTTATCTACGCCATGGAACAGGAACACGGCCCTTCAAGTATGACGAATAGTAGCAGCGCCTCCGCCATGGAGAAGAAAGAAGGCAGTGAAGCGAAGTTTGACAACGCTGATTGCTTGTGGAGCTGTTAATATGAGTCCGGATGGTTTCGCAGAAAGACTCTCCCTGTATCTCCGGACTCTAACTTTCATCCAGGCCCTCACTGAGAGACTGATAGGATTACTTAAAGCTCCCATCCCTTAGAGTACTACCATCCATAAGAGACAAAACAAACTACTGACACTTCTCTGCCAACCTCCTGGGACGAAAGGCAAAGAATGACTGGGGGATGAGGGGAGTGGGAGTAGTATTTAAGCTTTTGGCTGGGGTGTCTTTGCCTCCTTCTGGTGGCCAGGTTCTAAATTCCCAAAAGTAATAAAATGCAGCTGTGGACTCTTTCCATTTATGAAGAAAAAGGGGGCAGTTTGCAAAAGCATAAATACAAGGTAATCACAGAGGTGAAAAGTGTATTTCTATAACAGTGTTGGTTATGCAAAACTGGGGAATGGGTAATAAAGAGATTATCTTTCTTTTTAAACAACAACAATTCTGGTGTTGACTGTACCTTTAAAAATATCACAGAATATTAAATCTACAAAACTAAAATTCATGTCCAAATCACAAAAGTTGTATGTTTAAAATTGTAGATGATATGGGGCAGTGAGTGTGTTTTCTCCTGACTAGTGACTTTTTCTCCCGATTTACAATATTGAATTTCAGATTTTTACTTGCTCTGGACAAAACCCCACTTGGGCTTTAAGAATTGCAGGAGAAAACTAAAGTTCTCTATACGAGAGGAACAGAGGTAACAGATGCAGTACTAATTGGTCTATGTATATAGATAACATCTATTGCCAAACCCATTGGGGTCTGAAGTTTACTTGACAGAATAACCTGTATAGCATCTCTTTTTTCCTGAAGGGTGATACAAGCCTCAAGGGAATAAGCAGAAAATGATTTTGTGTATCAATACTGACACCACAATCCATATTGTCAGTAATAAAAAGAATATATATAAAAGACAAAACAAAGGGGCGCCTCATGTGTAGTATCATCAAATAAGCATAAAGCCACAGAAAAAAGCCAAATGGGTACTCACAAGGCTCTGGAGCACACCTATGTGCTTGTAGGGACAGGCTGCAGATTTTATCAGGTGTGACAGCTCACCCACAGAGGATATCAGTCATTAAAGGGACAGTCAACCATAGAATTGTTATTGTTTTAAAAGATAGATAATCCCTTTATTACCCATTTCCCAGTTTTGCATAACCAACACAGTTATATTAATATACTTTTTACCTCTGTGATTACCTTGTATCTAGGAACCTTCTTCCAGCCCCCTGATCACATGACTGTGACTGTTTATTATCTATTGTCTTAAATTTAGCATTGTATTGTGCTAGATCTTAAATAACTTTCTGTGCCTGAACACAGTGTTATCTATATAGCCCACGTGTACTTTCTGTCTCTTTGTGTTGAAAAGAGATTTAAAAAGCAGGTGATAAGAGGCAGCCCTCAAAGGCTTAGAAATTAGCATATGAGCCTACCTATGTTTAGTTTAAACTAAGAATACCAAGAGAACAAAGCAAATTTGATGATAAAAAGTAAATTGGAAAGTCGATTAAAATTAAAAGTCTTATCTGAATATTGAAAGTTTAATTTATACTTGACTGTCCCTTTAACTGTAGTAGGAAAATAAAACACAGGAAAAGCACCAAATTGGTTTGGATATTGCATCCTAAGAAAAGTCCCTTGGTGGTGAGCTGACACACCTTACCATAATATGCCAGCTTGCTCCTACTAGCACATAAGTGTGCTCATCTAATAGGGCCCTCAATCCCTCCTGTATGTGTTTGTAAATTTTGTCCTGTATCTTACAAGTCTTGTATTGTTTTATCTAAATGAATTGTATCCATGGACAGCGCTGCGGAATATATTGGCGCTTAATAAATAAAGTATAATAATAATAATGTGAGTACCCAATCTAATTTTGTGCTAAGTCAAACACCATATCCTTTGTGGGTGAGCTTTCACACCTGATAAAATCTGCAACCTGTCCCACACATAGGTGTACTCCAGAGCCTTGTGAGTACCCATTTGGCTTTTTTCTGTGGCTTTATGCTTATTTGATGATACTACACATGAGGCGCCCCTTTGTTTTGTCTTTTATATAGCATCTCTGGACAATTGTTGGTGAGGAGGAGGCTGCCATCGTTGGGAAGAAAGATACACTTCTTAATCTGAAATTGAACTTTCCTTTAACATGCCAAATTGCTGGCAATTCTAATTGTATTTACATGCTTATATATCATTGAGGTTATCACTAGCTATTTATTAGCGCTCACCCTTTTGTTGTGTAGATAAAAAGAATATAAAGGGTTTGGCACGAAAAACGTAACCTTTTCCTGGGCTGAAATTGTATATACGCTGCATGAGTAATTTTAAACTTACCATAATTATTCTTAGCATAAGTTACTAGGGCCCTAAATCTATACTGTTTAAACCAGGGTAGATTTGATTTAAATCACTAGTCAAATATGAGGATTTAAAACAAGGTTAGCAACATATATACCTATGTTTGTGGATTGCATTAAGACACAGTATTTTCTATTTAGCTTAGACAGTACATATGATGCGACAATAAAAAATATTATTCATTAAAATAAAAACATTTTTTGATTGCTTCCTCTGCTTACTTTCAGCAAATATTCTTTGAATTCTGAAAGCATACGTTTTGTCCAAATGTGACCGGCATAGCTAAATGTGCCTCTCTTTAATTGACTGACACACTAATAGAGCTGGTATACCTGCTGCTATGTAATATTCGGATTTAACTTTTATTTGTACTGCTTGCCCTTCCCTCCTCACACTTAGCTCCTTGTGCAGATCTATTTAACTCCAAACTATTATTTATTAATTTAACTTATTGAAAATGAACACTTAAAGTGAAGGTAAAGTTATTCTAATACAAATAGCTCTTTATTTTCATTTTCTAACTTACAAGGTAGTCGCTAGGTTTATTTTAAAAAAAAAAACTTTTATTTGACCATATTTACTAACCGTTATTTTACTGTTCCTTACGATCGTAATCCCCTCCCATACAGCAGTTCCGTGTTTTCAATACATAGACGTATAGAGCGGTCCCACCCGCTCTATACGTCAGAACTACGCTCGTGCACATCTATTCTCTGCTTACCGCGCATGCGCACAAAATGATCGCTCGCAAAAGCAAACAATTGAAACGCCTAATGCGCATAAGCAAAACGAGGACGCGCTCGCTTTCAAGGAGGACATATAATTACTCGCGCATGCGCACAATCAAGCATCAGATTGTGACGTCAATTGACGGCCGCCTAACGGCCAGAAAATCAATTGGCTGTATAAAAAACGTGATCGTTGTTTATAAAAAAAAAAAAAAAGACGGGTTGTTTTTTGCCAAGCGAAATCGGAGCAAATTAACCAAGAAAACAAAGGTACTATAGAAAAATAGAAAAAATCATGAATGAACATCCTATTCAATTTTAATACTATATCGATTTTTTCATAGAAGAGTGATTAAGTTTACCTTCACTTTAAGAACTTTGGGGTTGGTTCTGTGTACATAGATTTGCAGAGGAACAATGGAATTAAGGTCTATTCCTCATCTCTGCATGTTTTAATTTTATACTATTTTTGGTGTAGAGGTATGTTATCTCTCTGGAGAAACAAAGTCAAAGATTTTGAGAACTGCAAAACCAAGTAACTGTGATAGATTGCCCAAAATAATCTTACAGAAACCACTCGCATTACATAGTGAGTCGATTAATGGAATTAATTTTACAAATTTAAACACTGAAGTCATAAATATACTATAAATTATATTTTATGATGAATAGCGTTTAGACTATAATGTATCTTAAATAGAAATCTAGTCAAAAGAATTTTAATTAAAAAAGAATTAGACTTAAATTAAAAAAAGGCAAACAAAACATTGATTTTATGCACCCTGGATAAAAAAAATATGGCGCTACTGGTTAGCGGGCAATGATATAGATAGAAAACAACATACATTTCAGGTATTATTTTATTATATACACACACACCTACATGTATGTGCAGCAAGAAAAATGGCAATGTCATAGGGCTCTAAAATCAAGCAGCAACCAACACCAAGTATCAGTAACAAGAAGCTACCTTGTTGGACACCATACACAGCTCAAAAAAGAGACACAAAATAATAAAAATAAAATGAATGTAGCTAAAACTCCATCAAAATAAAAAAATAAATAAATATGTTAAATCAAAGTAAACAGAAAAAGAAGCTTGCTTGTTTTCTCGTAAAATGAGCACTTTGAAATTCTCAGTGTAGCCACTGCCCTCAGGGTGATGAGAGCTGATATGTTGGTCAATTAGGTTACATTCAGCCTGTCGTGAGCATTGGCAAATCTGACTCCATGTTTTTCTAGTCTACTCACTAAATAGTAAACCAGCTTATGTTGCTCTAGAGGTTTTATGGAATCAAGCAAGATAAACATTCCTGTAGAGACCACAGCCTCCTTGCAGGGCTGTGACAGACCATGAACAAATGAAGTTTAAAAAAATAAAGTAAAATCCATTTAAAATTATGAATAATACATACTGCAATGATTTCAAGTTTTTTTTTTTTTGTATTCCATCAATGAAACAGAAAACTGTTTCATATCCCTTTAAGTTAAAATGAAGTAAACCAGCTATAAGTAAATTGATAGTGATTACACCTCTTCTCCTTTACCCTATCTATATGCAAAGATAAGGCCTAAAACACATTTAATTGTAGATATTTAATACACTGGACAAGGATTGCATCAAGCTCACTTGGCGAACTGAATGAACATTTGTTAAAATGGGTAAACCCAGCTGGGGAACTAAACTGTATTTGCAATGGCTATGTTATTTTTTTTCTGTGCTACAGAACCTAAATTTATTTTTATGCTTTTCCAGATACCCCACTGTTTTCTCAGGTTTCCTTTTGTTTCTGTGAGCGACATATACTCAAATAAATCTTTAATCATATTTATGTAAAGCCAACTGCCAGAATGAACCCAAACTTGTATATAAATCTTAAAGGGACACTCAAGTCAAAAA
Source organism: Bombina bombina (assembly GCF_027579735.1). NCBI lineage: Eukaryota > Metazoa > Chordata > Amphibia > Anura > Bombinatoridae > Bombina > Bombina bombina. The sequence goes on along the minus strand of NC_069503.1, from coordinate 206,983,122 downwards.
ACTTTCATGATTCAGTGTGCAGTTTTAAGACACTTTCAAATTTACTTCCATTATAACATTTTGCACAGACTTTTTATATACACACTTTCTATAGCACCATCTCCTACTGAGCATGTGCACAAGCTTACAGGTTATACGTATATTAGTCTGTGATGGTACAGGGGGTTAGAAAATGGAAGAAAAAATAAATGCCAGAAGAAAAAACATAATTTATGCTTACCTGATAAATTCCTTTCTCCTGTAGTGTAGTCAGTCCACGGGTCATCCATTACTTATGGGATTATATCTCCTCCCTAACAGGAAGTGCAAGAGGATCACCCAAGCAGAGCTGCTATATAGCTCCTCCCCTCTACGTCATACCCAGTCATTTGACCGAAACCAAACGAGAAAGGAGAAACTATAGGGTGCAGTGGTGACTGGAGTTTAAGATAATTTTTTTTTAGACCTGCCGTAAACAACAGGGCGGGCCGTGGACTGACTACACTACAGGAGAAAGGAATTTATCAGGTAAGCATAAATTATGTTTTCTCCTGTTAAGTGTAGTCAGTCCACGGGTCATCCATTACTTATGGGATACCAATACCAAAGCTAAAAGTACACGGACGACGGGAGGGAAAGGCAGGATCTTTACACGGAAGGAACCACTGCCTGTAGAACCTTTCTCCCAAAAACAGCCTCCGAAGAAGCAAAAGTGTCAAATTTGTAAAATTTTGAAAAAGTATGAAGTGAAGACCAAGTTGCAGCCTTGCAAATCTGTTCAACAGAGGCCTCATTCTTAAAGGCCCAAGTGGAAGCCACAGCTCTAGTAGAATGAGCTGTAATCCTTTCAGGAGGCTGCTGTCCAGCAGTCTCATATGCTAAACGTATTATGCTACGAAGCCAAAAAGAGAGAGAGGTAGCCGAAGCTTTTTGACCTCTCCTTTGTCCAGAATAAACGACAAACAGGGAAGAAGTTTGACGAAAATCCTTAGTTGCCTGCAAATAAAATTTCAGGGCACGGACGACGTCTAGATTGTGCAGAAGTCGTTCCTTCTTTGAAGAAGGGTTAGGGCATAATGATGGAACAACAATCTCTTGATTGATATTCCTGTTAGTGACTAACTTAGGTAAGAACCCAGGTTTAGTACGCAGAACTACCTTGTCTGAATGAAAAATCAGATAAGGAGAATCACAATGTAAGGCCGATAACTCAGAGACTCTTCGAGCCGAGGAAATAGCCATTAAAAACAGAACTTTCCAAGATAAAAGCTTGATATCAATGGAATGAAGGGGTTCAAACGGAACACCTTGCAGAACGTTAAGAACTAAGTTTAAGCTCCACGGCGGAGCAACAGTCTTAAACACAGGCTTAATCCTAGCCAAAGCCTGACAAAAAGCCTGAACGTCTGGAACTTCTGACAGACGTTTGTGTAAAAGGATAGACAGAGCTGAGATCTGTCCCTTTAACGAACTAGCAGATAAACCCTTTTCTAAACCTTCTTGTAGAAAAGACAATATCCTAGGAATCCTAACCTTACTCCATGAGTAACTCTTGGATTCGCACCAATGTAAGTATTTACGCCATATTTTATGGTAAATTTTCCTGGTAACAGGTTACCTAGCCTGTATTAAGGTATCAATCACTGACTCCGAGAATCCCCGCTTTGATAGAATCAAGCGTTCAATCTCCATGCAGTCAGCCTCAGAGAAATTAGATTTGGATGTTTGAAAGGACCCTGAATCAGAAGGTCCTGTCTCAGAGGCAGAGACCAAGGTGGACAGGACGACATGTCCACTAGATCTGCATACCAGGTCCTGCGTGGCCACGCAGGCGCTATTAGAATTATCGATGCTCTCTCCTGTTTGATCCTGGCAATCAATCGAGGAAGCATCGGGAAGGGTGGAAACACATAAGCCATGTTGAAAACCCAAGGTGCTGTCAGAGCATCTATCAGTACCGCTCCCGGGTCCCTGGACCTGGATCCGTAACAAGGAAGCTTGGCGTTCTGGCGAGACGCCATGAGATCCAGATCTGGTTTGCCCCAATGCTGAAGCAGTTGGGCAAACACCTCCAGATGAAGTTCCCACTCCCCCGGATGAAAAGTCTGGCGACTTAGGAAATCCGCCTCCCAGTTCTCCACGCCTGGGATGTGGATCGCTGACAGGTGGCAAGAGTGAGACTCTGCCCAGCGAATTATCTTTGAGACTTCCATCATCGCTAGGGAACTCCTTGTCCCTCCCTGATGGTTGATGTAAGCCACAGTCATGATGTTGTCCGACTGAAACCTGATGGACCTCAGAGTTGCTAACTGAGGCCAAGCCAGAAGGGCATTGAAAACTGCTCTTAATTCCAGAATGTTTATTGGAAGGAGTCTCTCCTCCTGAGTCCATGATCCCTGAGCCTTCAGGGAATTCCAGACAGCGCCCCAACCTAGCAGGCTGGCGTCTGTTGTTACAATCGTCCAATCTGGCCTGCTGAAGGGCATCCCCCTGGACAGATGTGGCCGAGAAAGCCACCATAGAAGAGAATCTCTGGTCTCTTGATCCAGATTTAGCATAGGGGACAAATCTGAGTAATCCCCATTCCACTGACTTAGCATGCACAATTGCAGCGGTCTGAGATGCAGGCGTGCAAAAGGTACTATGTCCATTGCCGCTACCATTAAGCCGATTACCTCCATGCATTGAGCCACTGACGGGTGTTGAATAGAATGAAGGACACGGCAAGCATTTAGAAGTTTTGATAACCTGTCCTCTGTCAGGTAAATTTTCATTTCTACAGAATCTATAAGAGTCCCCAAGAAGGGAACTCTTGTGAGTGGCAATAGAGAACTCTTTTCTACGTTCACCTTCCACCCATGCGACCTTAGAAATGCCAGAACTAACTCTGTATGAGACTTGGCAATTTGGAAACTTGACGCTTGTATCAGAATGTCGTCTAGGTACGGAGCTACCGCTATTCCTCGCGGTCTTAGTACCGCCAGAAGAGAGCCCAGAACCTTTGTAAAGATTCTTGGAGCTGTAGCTAACCCGAAGGGAAGAGCTACAAACTGGTAATGCCTGTTTAGGAAGGCAAACCTTAGATACCCGTAATGATCCTTGTGAATTGGTATGTGAAGGTAGGCATCCTTTAAATCCACTGTGGTCATGTACTGACCCTTTTGGATCATAGGTAAGATGGTCCGAATAGTTTCCATTTTGAACGATGGAACTCTTAGGAATTTGTTTAGGATCTTTAAGTCCAAGATTGGTCTGAAGGTTCCCTCTTTTTTGGGAACCACAAACAGATTTGAGTAAAACCCTTGTCCGTGTTCCGACCGCGGAACTGGGTGGATCACTCCCATTAGTAAAAGGTCTTGTACACAGCGTAGAAACGCCTCTTTCTTTATCTGGTTTGCTGACAACCTTGAAAGATGAAATCTCCCTTTTGGAGGAGAAGCTTTGAAGTCCAGAAGATATCCCAGAGATATGATCTCTAACGCCCAGGGATCCTGGACATCTCTTGCCCAAGCCTGGGCGAAAAGAGAAAGTCTGCCCCCCACTAGATCCGTTTCCGGATCGGGGGCCCTCACTTCATGCTGTCTTAGGGGCAGCAGAAGGCTTTCTGGCCTGCTTGCCCTTGTTCCAGGACTGGTTAGGTTTCCAGCCCTGTCTGTAGCGAGCAACAGTTCCTTCCTGTCTTGGAGCGGAGGAAGTTGATGCTGCTCCTGCCTTGAAGTTATGAAAGGCATGAAAATTAGACTGTTTAGCCCTTGGTTTGGCCCTGTCTTGAGGCAGGGCATGGCCCTTACCTCCAGTAATGTCAGCGATAATTTCTTTCAAACCGGGCCCGAATAATGTCTGCCCTTTGAAAGGTATGTTAAGCAATTTAGATTTAGAAGTCACATCGGCTGACCAGGATTTAAGCCACAGCGCTCTACGCGCTTGAATGGCGAATCCGGAGTTCTTAGCCGTAAGCTTAGTTAAGTGTACTACGGCATCAGATATAAATGAATTAGCTAGCTTAAGGACTTTAAGCTTGTCTATAATCTCATCCAATGGAGCTGAGCTAAGAGTCTCTTCCAGAGACTCAAACCAGAATGCCGCCGCAGCCGTGACAGGCGCAATGCATGCAAGGGGTTGTAATATAAAACCTTGTTGAACAAACATTTTCTTAAGGTAACCCTCTAACTTTTTATCCATTGGATCTGAAAAAGCACAGCTATCCTCCACCGGGATAGTGGTGCGCTTAGCCAGAGTAGAAACTGCTTCCTCCACCTTAGGGACCGTCTACCATAAGTCCCGTGTGGTGGCGTCTATTGGAAACATTTTTCTAAATATAGGAGGGGGGGGGAAAAGGGCACACCGGGCCTATCCCACTCCTTGCTAATAATCTCTGTAAGCCTCTTAGGTATAGGAAAAACGTCAGCACACACCGGTACCGCATAGTATCTATCCAGCCTACATAATTTCTCTGCAATTGCAACCGTGTTACAATCATTCAGAGCCGCTAATACCTCCCCTAGTAATACACGGAGGTTCTCAAGCTTAAATTTAAAATTTGAAATGTCTGAATCCAGTTTACTTGGATCAGATCCGTCGCCCACAGAATGAAGCTCTCCGTCCTCATGTTCTGCAAATTGTGACGCAGTATCAGACATGGCTCTATTATTATCAGCGCACTCTGTTCTTACCCCAGAGTGATCGCGTTTACCCCTAAATTCTGGCAATTTAGATAGTACTTCAGTCATAACATTAGCCATGTCTTGCAAAGTGATTTGTAAGGGCCGCCCTGATGTACTTGGCGCCACAATATCACGCACCTCCTGAGCGGGAGGCGAAGGTACTGACACGTGAGGAGAGTTAGTCGGCATAACTTCCCCCTCGTTGTCTGGTGAAATTTTCTTTACATGTACAGATTGGCTTTTATTTAAAGTAGCATCAATGCAATTAGTACACAAATTTCTATTGGGCTCCACATTGGCCTTTAAACATATTGAACAAAGAGATTCATCTGTGTCAGACATGTTTAACAAACTAGCAATGAGACTAGCAAGCTTGGAAAATACTTTTCAAATAAATTTACAAGCAATATAAAAAAACGTTACTGTGCCTTTAAGAAGCACAAAAAACTGTCACAGTTGAAATAACAATGAACCAAATTAGTTATAGCAACCAAATTTTCACAGTAAATGCATTAAGTTAGCAAAGGATTGCACCCACCAGCAAATGGATGATTAACCCCTTAGTACCCAAAAACGGATAACAATTTAATATAAACGTTTTTATCACAGTCAAAACACACTCTCACAGGTCTGCTGTGAGTGATTACCTCCCTCAAAACTAGTTTTGGAGACCCCTGGGCTCTGTAGAGACGTCCTGGATCATGGAGGAAGAAATAGTTAGACTGTGACTGAATTTTTACTGCGCAATAAAGCGCTAAAATAGGCCCCTCCCACTCATAATACAACAGTGAGGAAGCTCAATAAACTGATTTTATTCAGAAACAAACGACAGCCATGTGGTAAAAATCATGCCCATAAAGTTTAATCACCAAGTACCTCAGAAAAAAAAAACGATTAACATGCCAGTAAAAGTTTAAAAATAAAATTATGAAATGTTATTAATAAGCCTGCTGCTAGTCGCTTTCACTGCAGTGGAGGCTCAAATATAACTTAAATGTATACAGTATTTTCTTAGTGAAGTTCCATTCCCCAGAAATACCTCAGTGTAAACATACATACATATCAGCCTGATACCAGTCGCTACTACTGCATTTAACGCTGCACTTACATTACATCGGTATTAGCAGTATTTTCTCAGTCAATTCCATTCCTTAGAAAATAATTTACTGCAACATACCTCCTTGCAGGTGAACCCTGCCTGCTGTCCCCTGTTCTGAAGTTACCTCACTCCTCAGAATGGCCGAGAACAGCAAGTGGATCTTAGTTACGACCGCTAAGATCATACACAAACTCAGGTAGATTCTTCTTCTAATGCTGCCTGAGAAAAAACAACACACTCCGGTGCTGTTTAAAATAACAAACTTTTGATTGAAGAAATAAAAACTAAGTTTAACAACCACAGTCCTCTCACACTTCCTATCTATTAGTTAGGTGCAAGAGAATGACTGGGTATGACGTAGAGGGGAGGAGCTATATAGCAGCTCTGCTTGGGTGATCCTCTTGCACTTCCTGTTAGGGAGGAGATATAATCCCATAAGTAATGGATGACCCGTGGACTGACTACACTTAACAGGAGAAAATATCTACTGCTTATATGAGATTCAGAGTAAGTAGTATTGCATTGTCTTTTTATTATGAACTTGTTAATTATGCAATTCTATTGTATTTAGCGTTACTTTAAAGGACAACTCAATGCAGTAGAATCGCATAATTAACAAGTGCATAGTAAAAATATTCTGAATTTTAAATAAGCAGTACTTTTTTCCTGACATTTTCCAGCCCCCTGTATCATGTGACAGACATCAGTCAATCACAGACTACTATCCGTATACCCTGTGAGCTTGTGCACATGCACAGTAGGATCTTGTTCCCCTAAAAGTGTGTAAATAAAAAGACTGTGAAAAATGTGATAATAGAAATGGGAAAGTGTCTTAAAACTGCATGTTCTTTCTGAATCATAAAAGTTTATTTTGACTTGAGTGCCCCTTTAAGCAAGAAGTGGCCTCAGGACTACTTTATAATATTGAAGGTATCATTCTGAACGTTTCTGAACATAACTAAGGAATGTACTTTAGTAATGATACATGACCACTACATACATCCTCAATTACAGATGTGAGAAAAATAGGATGTAAACAAAAAGATAAAATTGTTGTGGGTGGGCGTGTTCTGGTGGTATATATTGCCCAGTGCAGCACAAAAACGAAATATACCCCTATCATAAGCCCGGTACTGTCTCTTATATTGGTCTGGTGGGAACGGAGATAATGATATATTTTGTGTGCACACACTCACACTCTACACAACATTTTGAAATCTCTCTAATTTATAACTAAAATAAAGAAACCATAGATGTCAGAATGCTCTATGACTTTTTAAACTGGATCACAAAATAATAAGAGCAACAGTCACCTAAAGGAAAAAAACAAGAACATTAGAGATCCCCTTGTTTTATCACTTTAAGCTAATAGACATCTATAGTTTTTTCTTTGCAAAGAAAATTGCAATTAACATGAACCATGAATCAGACACAGACAGTACAAGTGCTCAGAGTAGACTAAAATATACAGCATATTAAAAGAGCTATGATTACAATGGAAACATCAAAATATATTGCATTACCAACGCTTCTATTAAAGGAGAAGCGATTTCTATTGAAAATCTAACCCATTCAGGAAAAATAAGAATGCAAATCAGTGTCATTAATTAACAAATTAACCAGACCCCAATTCATTACTTGTCCTACATGTTCCATCAGTTCTGGGCTTTTGTAAAGAACACACTGCCAGTGTTCTGTCTCCTTTGATAATTTCTTTTATAAGGATAAATTCCCTCTCAGAAGCAATCTAACCATTTCTGTGCCATGGGCACTGGCACTACTGCAGTCACTTCCAAAGCATTTAATATGATTCACAGGTTTTGCATTTCAAAAAGGACATTAGCAATCTAGTTAAAGGGCCATAATACCCAAATGTTTAAACACTTGAAAGTGATGCAGCATAGCTGTAAAAAGCTGACTAGAAAATATCACCTGAACATCTCTATGTAAAAAAGAAAGAAATTTTACCTCAAAAGTTCCTCAGTAGCCACCTCCCATTGTAAAGGATTTCTAAGCAGCATTTTAGTGTGTCTGTCCTGGGACATCTGAAGGGATGAGCATCGTGCACTCTCATCTTATTTCACCAATCAGGTAAAGGAAGTTTACAATGAAATCTCATGAGAGTCAAGTCAAATCTCATGAGATCACAGTAAAAGTTCATGACCTCAGCACTGCTGATGCCGATTGGCTGCTGTTCATTTCTTCATTTTTTAATTTTTTTTACCTGCAGCTGGGAGCAGTTGAGTATAACTTTTTACACAGAACTTACTCTGCTGAGCTGAGGAGATTGTGAGGTAAAATATCTTCCTTTTTTACATAGAGATACTCAGGTGTTATTTTCCTGTCAGCTTTTTACAGTTATACTGCATCAGTTTTTAAGTGATTTAGCATATGAGTATTAAGTCCCTTTAAAATCTAATCAAGTAAAATGTGTATCAACAAAATCAATAAAAACTAAATATTTAATAGGGACATTAAAGTTAAAATTAAACTTTTCTTATTCAGGTAAAGCATGCAATTGTAAACAACTTTTCACTTATATTATAAAATGTGTTTTGTTTCAGTATCCTTTGTTGAAGAGTAAACAGAGTAAGGCTAAGGAGTAGCAATGCAATATATATATATATATATATATATATATAAAATGGTGGCAAGTGAAAGTTAGTGAGTGAATCTTGGGCTACCTTCTGAAAATATTATCTAAAGGGATATTATATATCGTATTTTATATAGCCATGAAAGGACAAGGATATGTTATTCCTCTTGGGCTACAAGGGACCCCATTAGTGCTTAGACTGTAACTTGTGAGAAGGTAAATGGGGGCAGAGAGATGGAGAGGAAAAGTGAAAGTGGAGAAAAAAAAAAGAAAGACCGAAGAGGCGAAAGAAAGAGTGTAAAGAGAAGATATGGCCTGAGAGTCAAGCAAGAGGGTAAAACAAGAGACTGAAAAGGAGGAGTTAGTAGATAAAGATAGTTGAGAAGAAAAATTCCAGGTCTGCTATGACCTAACATCAATATCAGAACTCTCTGCTTTCTCTTAGTTCAACAACTTTATTTTTCTATCCAGCTGTTGTCTTCTTCCAAACCCTAGTTGATGTTAATAACTGCTATGCACTAGTTTTGTCAATTTATTACTGTATGCATCATTATTTAATTTATGGTATAAAATAAAAACAATATTAAAAAACATAATTTATGCTTACCTGATAAATTCCTTTCTTCTGTTGTGTGATCAGTCCACGGGTCATCATTACTTCTGGGATATAACTCCTCCCCAACAGGAAATGCAAGAGGATTCACCCAGCAGAGCTGCATATAGCTCCTCCCCTCTACGTCACTCCCAGTCATTCGACCAAGAATCAACGAGAAAGGAGAAACCAAGGGTGAAGTGGTGACTGGAGTATAATTTAAAAGATATTTACCTGCCTTAAAAAAACAGGGCGGGCCGTGGACTGATCACACAACAGAAGAAAGGAATTTATCAGGTAAGCATAAATTATGTTTTCTTCTGTTATGTGTGATCAGTCCACGGGTCATCATTACTTCTGGGATACCAATACCAAAGCAAAAGTACACGGATGACGGGAGGGATAGGCAGGCTCATTATACAGAAGGAACCACTGCCTGAAGAACCTTTCTCCCAAAAATAGCCTCCGAAGAAGCAAAAGTGTCAAATTTGTAAAATTTGGAAAAAGTATGAAGCGAAGACCAAGTTGCAGCCTTGCAAATCTGTTCAACAGAGGCCTCATTCTTAAAGGCCCAAGTGGAAGCCACAGCTCTAGTAGAATGGGCTGTAATTCTTTCAGGAGGCTGCTGTCCAGCAGTCTCATAGGCTAAACGAATTATGCTACGAAGCCAGAAGGAGAGAGAGGTAGCCGAAGCCTTATGACCTCTCCTCTGACCAGAGTACACGACAAACAGGGAAGACGTTTGTCGAAAATCCTTAGTTGCCTGCAAGTAGAACTTGAGGGCACGAACTACATCCAGATTGTGTAGAAGACGTTCCTTCTTTGAAGAAGGATTTGGGCATAAAGAAGGAACAACAATCTCTTGATTGATGTTCCTGTTAGTGACTACCTTAGGTAAGAACCCAGGTTTAGAACGCAGAACTACCTTATCTGAATGAAAAATCAAATAAGGAGAATCACAATGTAAAGCTGATAACTCAGAGACTCTCCGAGCCGAAGAAATAGCCATTAAAAATAACACTTTCCAAGATAACAACTTTATATCAATGGAATGAAGGGGTTCAAACGGAACTCCTTGTAGAACGTTAAGAACAAGGTTTAAACTCCATGGCGGAGCAACAGTTTTAAACACAGGCTTGATTCTAGCTAAAGCCTGACAAAAGGCCTGGACGTCTGGATTTTCTGACAGACGCCTGTGCAACAAGATGGACAGAGCTGAGATCTGTCCCTTTAATGAACTAGCCGATAAACCCTTTTCTAAACCTTCTTGTAGAAAGGACAATATCCTAGGAATCCTAACCTTACTCCAGGAGTAACCTTTGGATTCGCACCAGTATAGGTATTTACGCCATATCTTATGGTAAATTCTTCTGGTAACAGGCTTCCTAGCCTGTATCAGGGTATCAATAACCGACTCCGAAAAACCACGTTTTGATAAAATCAAGCGTTCAATTTCCAAGCAGTCAGCTTCAGAGAAGTTAGATTTTGATGTTTGAATGGACCCTGTATCAGAAGGTCCTGTCTTAGAGGTAGAGACCAAGGCGGGCAGGATGACATGTCCACTAGATCTGCATACCAAGTCCTGCGTGGCCATGCAGGCGCTATTAGAATCACTGATGCTCTCTCCTGTTTGATTTTGGCAATCAATCGAGGAAGCAGTGGGAAGGGTGGAAACACATAAGCCATCCCGAAGTTCCAAGGTGCTGTCAAAGCATCTATCAGAACCGCTCCCGGATCCCTGGAACTGGACCCGTAGCGAGGAAGTTTGGCGTTCTGGCGAGACGCCATGAGATCTATCTCTGGTTTGCCCCAACGTCGAAGTATTTGGGCAAAGACCTCCGGATGAAGTTCCCACTCCCCCGGATGAAAAGTCTGGCGACTCAAGAAATCCGCCTCCCAGTTCTCCACTCCCGGGATGTGGATTGCTGACAGGTGGCAAGAGTGAGACTCTGCCCAGCGAATTATCTTTGATACTTCCATCATTGCTAGGGAGCTTCTTGTCCCTCCTTGATGGTTGATGTAAGCTACAGTCGTGATGTTGTCCGACTGAAACCTGATGAACCCCCGAGTTTTTAACTGGGGCCAAGCCAGAAGGGCATTGAGAACTGCTCTCAATTCCAGAATGTTTATTGGCAGGAGACTTTCCTCCTGATTCCATTGTCCCTGAGCCTTCAGAGAATTCCAGACAGCGCCCCAGCCTAGTAGGCTGGCGTCTGTTGTTACAATTGTCCAGTCCGGCCTGTTGAATGGCATCCCCCTGGACAGATGTGGCCGAGAAAGCCACCATAGAAGAGAGTTTCTGGTCTCTTGATCCAGATTCAGAGTAGGGGACAAGTCTGAGTAATCCCCATTCCACTGACTCAGCATGCACAATTGCAGCGGTCTGAGATGTAGACGTGCAAAGGGTACTATGTCCATTGCTGCTACCATTAAGCCGATCACCTCCATGCATTGAGCTACTGACGGGAGTTGAATGGAATGAAGGACACGGCATGCATTTAGAAGCTTTGTTAATCTGTCTTCTGTCAGATAAATCTTCATTTCTACAGAATCTATAAGAGTCCCCAAGAATGGAACTCTTGTGAGAGGAAAGAGAGAACTCTTCTTTTCGTTCACTTTCCATCCGTGCGACCTTAGAAATGCCAGAACTAACTCTGTATGAGACTTGGCAGTTTGAAAGCTTGAAGCTTGTATCAGAATGTCGTCTAGGTACGGAGCTACCGAAATTCCTCGCGGTCTTAGTACCGCCAGAAGGGCACCCAGAACCTTTGTGAAGATTCTTGGAGCCGTAGCCAATCCGAATGGAAGAGCTACAAACTGGTAATGCCTGTCTAAGAAGGCAAACCTTAGATACCGGTAATGATCTTTGTGAATCGGTATGTGAAGGTAAGCATCCTTTAAATCCACTGTGGTCATGTACTGACCCTTTTGGATCATGGGTAAGATTGTCCGAATAGTTTCCATTTTGAACGATGGAACTCTTAGGAATTTGTTTAGGATCTTTAAATCCAAGATTGGCCTGAAAGTTCCCTCTTTTTTGGGAACCACAAACAGGTTTGAGTAAAACCCTTGTCCTTGTTCCGACCGCGGAACCGGATGGATCACTCCCATTAATAACAGATCTTGTACACAGCGTAGAAACGCTTCTTTCTTTATTTGGTTTGTTGACAACCTTGACAGATGAAATCTCCCTCTTGGGGGAGAGAATTTGAAGTCTAAAAGGTATCCCTGAGATATGATCTCTAGCGCCCAGGGATCCTGAACATCTCTTGCCCAAGCCTGGGCGAAGAGAGAGAGTCTGCCCCCCACTAGATCCGGTCCTGGATCGGGGGCCCTCGATTCATGCTGTCTTAGGGGCAGCAGCAGGTTTCCTGGCCTGCTTGCCCTTGTTCCAGGACTGGTTAGGTTTCCAGCCTTGTCTGTAACGAGCAACAGCTCCTTCCTGTTTTGGTGCAGTGGAAGTTGGTGCTGCTCCTGCTTTGAAATTCCGAAAGGGACGAAAATTAGACTGTCTAGCCTTAGCCTTGGCTTTGTCTTGAGGCAGGGCGTGGCCCTTACCTCCTGTAATGTCAGCGATAATTTCTTTCAAACCGGGCCCAAATAAAGTTTGCCCCTTGAAAGGTATATTAAGTAATTTGGACTTAGAAGTTACATCAGCTGACCAGGATTTTAGCCACAGCGCCCTACGTGCCTGAATGGCGAATCCTGAGTTCTTAGCCGTAAGTTTGGTTAAATGTACTACGGCCTCCGAAATGAATGAATTAGCTAGTTTAAGGACTCTAAGCCTGTCCGTAATGTCGTCCAGCGTAGCTGAACTAAGGTTCTCTTCCAGAGACTCAATCCAAAATGCTGCCGCAGCCGTAATCGGCGCGATGCATGCAAGGGGTTGCAATATAAAACCTTGTTGAACAAACATTTTCTTAAGGTAACCCTCTAATTTTTTATCCATCGGATCTGAAAAAGCACAGCTATCCTCCACCGGGATAGTGGTACGCTTAGCTAAAGTAGAAACTGCTCCCTCCACCTTAGGGACCGTTTGCCATAAGTCCCGTGTGGTGGCGTCTATTGGAAACATCTTTCTAAATATTGGAGGGGGTGAGAACGGCACACCGGGTCTATCCCACTCCTTAGTAACAATTTCAGTTAGTCTCTTAGGTACCGCAAAGTATTTATCCAACCTACACAATTTCTCTGGTATTGCAACAGTGTTACAATCATTAAGAGCCGCTAAAACCTCTCCTAGTAATACACGGAGGTTCTCCAATTTAAATTTAAAATTTGAAATATCTGAATCCAATCTGTTTGGATCAGAACCGTCACCCACAGAATGAAGCTCTCCGTCCTCATGCTCTGCAAGCTGTGACGCAGTATCAGACATGGCTCTAGTATTATCAGCGCACTCTGTTCTCACCCCAGAGTGATCACGCTTGCCTCTTAGTTCTGGTAATTTAGCCAAAACTTCAGTCATAACAGTAGCCATATCTTGTAATGTTATCTGTAATGGCCGCCCAGATGTACTAGGCGCCACAATATCACGCACCTCCCGGGCGGGAGATGCAGGTACTGACACGTGAGGCGAGTTAGTCGGCATAACTCTCCCCTCGCTGTTTGGTGAAATTTGTTCAATTTGTACAGATTGGCTTTTATTTAAAGTAGCATCAATACAGTTAGTACATAAATTTCTATTGGGCTCCACCTTGGCATTGGAACAAATGACACAGGTATCTTCCTCTGAATCAGACATGTTTAACACACTAGCAAATAAACTTGCAACTTGGTTACAATCTTATTTAACAAAAACGTACTGTGCCTCAAAGAAGCACTAAACGATTAAATGACAGTTGAAATAATGAACTGAAAAACAGTTATAGCATCAATCTTTGAAAACAACACAACTTTTAGCAAAGGTTTGTTCCCATTAGTAAAGTAACAATAATTAAATTTGAAACGTAAAAATTACAGAGCAACGTTTTTAATCACAGTCAATATATAAGTCTCACAGCTCTGCTGAGAATCTACCTCCCTCCAAAGAAGTTTGAAGACCCCTGAGTTCTGTTAGAGATGAACCGGATCATGCAGGAAATACAAGAGTAACTGACTGGAAATTTTTGATGCGTAACAAAGAGCGCCAAAAACGGCCCCTCCCCCTCACACACAGCAGTGAGAGAGAAACGAAACTGTCACAATTAAAACAAGCAACTGCCAAGTGGAAAAATAATGCCCAAACATTTATTCACTCAGTACCTCAGAAAATGCAAATGATTCTACATTCCAGCAAAAACGTTTAACATAATAAATACCTATTAAAAGGTTAATGTACTTTTTACAGAGTAATTCCAGTGAAGTACCATCCCCAGAATACTGAAGTGTAGAGTATACATACATGTCATTATAACGGTATGGCAGGATTTTCTCATCAATTCCATTCAGAAAATAAAAACTGCTACATACCTCAATGCAGATTCATCTGCCCGCTGTCCCCTGATCTGAAGCTTTTACCTCCCTCAGATGGCCGAGAAACAGCAATATGATCTTAACTACTCCGGTTAAAATCATAGTAAAAACTCTGGTAGATTCTTCTTCAAACTCTGCCAGAGAGGCAATAACACGCTCCGGTGCTATTGTAAAATAACAAACTTTTGATTGAAGTTATAAAAACTAAGTATAATCACCATAGTCCTCTCACACATCCTATCTAGTCGTTGGGTGCAAGAGAATGACTGGGAGTGACGTAGAGGGGAGGAGCTATATGCAGCTCTGCTGGGTGAATCCTCTTGCATTTCCTGTTGGGGAGGAGTTATATCCCAGAAGTAATGATGACCCGTGGACTGATCACACATAACAGAAGAAAGTACTGCACAACAAGGTGTTTCACATTGGCTAAACATATGCAAAGAGTGGGAGAGATCAGAAGTGGCGAATAACATTTCAGGCTGGCTAGTAGCTTAGGACTTAAAATGTTGAGCCTGTGTGTGTGTGTGTGTGTGTATGTATGTGTGTGTATGTATGTGTGTGTGTGTATGTGTGTGTATATATATATATATATATATATATATATATATATATATATATATATATATATATATATATATATATATACATATACACACACACACACACATACATAAACACACACACTAAATTTGAGTACCTAAAATGTATTTAAAATATTACTAGTAAAATAGTATATTACACACACACATATATATATATATATATACATATATATATATATACACATTTATTTATTGTGTGTGTGTATAATATATTATTTTACTAGTAATATTTTTTTTAAATGTAGGTACTCAAGTGTAGTGTGTGTGTGTGTGTATATATATATATATATATATATATATATATATATATGTGTATATACAGTGTGTGTGTGTGTGTGTAATTGTATGTATATGTATATATATATATATTTATTTTTATTTATTTTTTACTAGAAGCACAAGGCAAAAACTGAGGTGTTTTATAGATAGCAAATAAAAATAATTTTCTGGGGTGCAGAGAAACTTTACTAATTTACTTGAAAATATAAAGAAGAAAACCAAATAAAGTAAAATATTTATTTAAATGACCAGTGTAAATACTAATGTGTACTATTAGAAGGAGTTGCTTCTAACAGGAAAAGCTTAGCACCTGTTCAGCTGCCTTTAATACAATCACTGTGAGCTAACGGAGGTAAAACTACTTTTGACTAAATGACTCATTTAAAAAGAGAAGACCACTGGGCCTTGCTCTAATGGAATGCTAGAAGGCATTAGGATTTTAATAACTCACACGTATGACGTATTTTAAAGCAAGGAGGAAAAGAAGACTTGAACCTAACAAATAGTCAGGAGACACTTTAAGCTGTGGGTCTCACAGGGAGTTTGGTGCAATGATACTATCCTCCGGAAAAGATTCAGACTCTGCCAAACCCTAGCAAAACTCATTTATCTTGTCGTAGGGAGCAGCCGAGCATGTACTTCCAGCTGACAGCGTGGCACTTTCTCACCACACACCACTGCCTGATCTGGAACATTCTGCTCCCTCCGTGGGTCTCAATCAATGGAAATACTGTGATGCTAGCACTCCTCATTAGGGCTAACAGCTGTCTCCCTAGTCACACAGAGACTGGAAACTGTTTTGCATAACAATCTGCTGAAATTTCACAAACAGTGGGGGGAAAATATGATGTGACGAATGCTGGACCATGAAATGCTGATGCAGTATGATCTTAGTTGGCATTGCATGCAATATTAACCCTAGGCTCACTTATGTAAAACTAGATCAGTACAATTAGATATATGGCTCTATAAAAAATGAAGGCAAAGGCTACATTTGGATACACATTTTATATAGAAGATGTAGTATCTGATGCAGTCTCCACAGTGGTGCATTTCATTCTTGTGCAGCGCTAGGAACTAGAAAATATGCTGCCCCCCCCCAAAGAAAAACACCTTCAAGACATTTAATTCTAATTTTCCTCATATATTTCTTACAATTGTATTTCATGTAATTATGGAGTGCTTATGCACACCCAACAAAACAACCAGGGATCACTGATTTGCAATAAAATGAATAAATAAAATATTTCGAAAGCATAAAGGGAGGGAAGGTATCACTACCTCGCAAAAACGGTCAGGTCCCTAAAATACTGCTGCCCTAGGCCCAGTTGGCCTATGCCAAAAAAAAAAATGATGATGTCACTGAGTCCCAATGATGACTCAAACTACATAATTTAGACTTATCTTATTCTGATGGCACTTAAAATTTCACAAGGACATTTCCGCAAATCCACCAGTTTTCCACTTTGTTTTGTGTGTATGGTAGAGGTCTGCTTTAAAGTTAACAATATGCAGAAAAAAAAACTTGAAACTATAATTTATAACATTTATAATACTATTACTGTACATATTTAAAGTCTACTGTACAGATAGTGTCTTCTATTTTATCACAGGACAAGACCAGGGGCACAAAGGCATGAAAGGAAAGAAAGCGCAATAGAGTAATTCTATAGAAAAAAGGTTACATCTTCCTCTGAAAATGCTTTGCATCAATAAAAACACAGAAACCTCAGATTAGAAACCAAATGACAATCATAGCTTCTAACTTTGCTTCATTTTCACTTGCAATCAAAAGATGAGAGAACATATAGAAAGACTGGAGTTTGTGGTACTGCCCAAGACCTAACATTTCCATGCAAATAAACTGGCTCACTATGAAAATTAATGCACTAAGAGAGTCTATTTCATCATCTTCCCCCACTAGAAGTTGTAGTGTTAAAATTTAACTAAATAGGCTCTGCATTCTCTATCTGGGAAGAGATCAAAGCACTGCTCTAACAGAAGACACTGATGATGGATTAGATACAGTGGCCAAAGGTAAAAATACAGACGAAGAATTCTTAGTTCCTGCTCTATCATGCCTGAGAACTGATTTGTCGACCACTGTTCTAGGTGTTAGGTGAATCGCACTACTAAAAAGCCTTTTATCAACAATTTTTAATTAGTAAAAATAAAACTATAAATACTTCTTGATTAATCTCCTCCACTCACAAACTGTAGCTCAGCTCCTGTTGCTGCCATAGCTTAGTAAGCGCTGCCCAATCTACCCTACTGAGACTGCTGTGGTCTTTGCATGACCTTGACTTTGATCTCATAAAACTTACCCTATTAGTAGCAGGCCCTGACCACACCTTGTTGGTAACTTCTGGTCCTTCACTACATTTCCAATATTTTGATTAAGTATCAGTCTGAAAAGCTGCTACCTTACAGGACAGTCAAAGCCCACTGCTGGTCTTCAGTGACTGGTGTCTTACTTCACTCAGTTTTCTTAAACACCTGCTGCATACAATGTTGGTTCACTTGTTTAAACTATTGCTTTCTTTTGTATTGTACAACCCATGCAGCTTCTCCTTATAGAAATCCCATCCATTCAACCATTTCTACCACCTCTGTTCCTCTCTATAGCTCCCTGAACAATTTACCCACTGTTAATCTGATGCAGTTTCCGCCTTAATTTCTTCTGTATTCACAATACTAGCTCCCTCCCCAGTTACAGGATTATCAACCTGGTTCACTTTGTGTTCTCAAATAAAGACCTAAGTGTGTAATTTATTGCTTACTAGATTTACTGTAGTTTATTGCAATGCATTTCATTTGGCCCTACTGACTTTCAAGTCTACAAGTAGTAGACTTTTTTCATTTATTTCTCTGAGATTCTGCATTTGAATCGTTAGACCATTAAAGGCAGCTTGTTTTCTGCATTCTTATATTCACTTATATTCAGCAGATTTCTGGCCTTTTATATTTCAATTAGAGAGCGATTGTGCATATTCAGGGGGTGAGATTTTAAGAAATATACTTTAGCGTTGCTAATTATTAGCTCTGTACATTCTACATAAGAGGGCAGAAAAAGTAATTCAGGAATAAATCAGACATTTAATCTTTCTACTAGTTGTTTTTCTCATAGTAAATTGTGTTTAACTTATAAAATGTCTCCAGTGATGCACTGTTACGGAAATGTGTCACATTTTACAGTGAATTTTATGAAAATTAAAATGCTATTCAACATTAGCAGTTCACTATCAAAGGGAAAAAACTGCTAAACTTTAAAGTAAGGCTAAAGGTGGATCCGCCTGTTGTAATGATATGGTTTCTGCAGCAGTAACATCTAACTCACATCTATGGAAGATACACGTAAGAACCACAAGACTTACACCTTAGGGGGAAATTGTTAAAAAGGACATAAAATTAAAACATAATTTATGTAAGAACTTACCAGATAAATTAATTTCTTTCATATTAGCAAGAGTCCATGAGCTAGTGACGTATGGGATATACATTCCTACCAGGAGGGGCAAAGTTTCCCAAACCTCAAAATGCCTATAAATACACCCCTCACCACACCCACAAATCAGTTTAACGAATAGCCAAGAAGTGGGGTGATAAGAAAAAAGTGCGAAAGCATAAAAAATAAGGAATTGGAATAATTGTGCTTTATACAAAAAAAGGGCGGGCCTCATGGACTCTTGCTAATATGAAAGAAATGAATTTATCAGGTAAGTTCTTACATAAATTATGTTTTCTTTCATGTAATTAGCAAGAGTCCATGAGCTAGTGACGTATGGGATAATGACTACCCAAGATGTGGATCTTTCCACGCAAGAGTCACTAGAGAGGGAGGGATAAAATAAAGACAGCCAATTCCTGCTGAAAAATAATCCACACCCAAAATAAAGTTTAACCCCTTAATGACCACAGCACTTTTCCATTTTCTGTCCGTTTGGGACCAAGGCTATTTTTACATTTTTGAGGTGTTTGTGTTTAGCTGTAATTTTCCTCTTACTCATTTACTGTACCCACACATATTATATACCGTTTTTCTCGCCATTAAATGGACTTTCTAAAGATACCATTATTTTCATCATATCTTATCATTTACTATAAAAAAAATTATAAAATATGAGGAAAAAATCGAAAAAAAACACACTTTTTCTAACTTTGACCCCCAAAATCTGTTATACATCTACAACCACCAAAAAACACCCATGCTAAATAGTTTCAAAATTTTATTCTGAGTTTAGAAATACCCAATGTTTACATGTTCTTTGCTTTTTTTGTAACTTATAGGGCCATAAATACAAGTAGCACTTTGCTATTTAAAAACCATTTTTTTTTCAAAATTAGCGCTAGTTACATTAGAACACTAATATCTTTCAGGAATCTCTGAATATCCCTTGACATGTATATATATTTTTTTAGTAGACAACCCAAAGTATTGATCTAGGCCCATTTTGGTATATTTCATGCCACCATTTTACCGCCAAATGCGATCAAATACAAAAAATCGTTCACTTTTTCACAAATTTTTTCACAGACTTTTGGTTTCTCACTGAAATTATTTACAAACCGCTTGTGCAATTATGGCATAAATGGTTGTAAATTCTTCTCTGGGATCCCCTTTGTTCAGAAATAGCAGACATATATGGCTTTGGCGTTGCTTTTTGGTAATTAGAAGGCCGCTAAATGCCACTGCGCACCACACGTGTATTATGCCCAGCAGTGAAGGGGTTAATTAGGGAGCATGTAGGGAGCATTTTGGGGTAATTTTAGCTTTAGTGTAGTAGACAACCCCAACTATTGATCTAGGCCCATTTTGGTATATTTCATGCCACCATTTCACCGCCAAATGCAATCAAATTAAAAAAAACGTTAACTTTTTCACAATTTTAGGTTTCTCACTGAAATCATTTACAAACAGCTTATGCAATTATGGCACAAATGGTTGTAAATGCTTCTCTGGGATCCCCTTTGTTCAGAAATAGCATACATATATGGCTTTGGCATTGCTTTTTGGTAATTAGAAGGCCGCTAAATGCCGCTGCGCACCACACGTGTATTATGCCCAGCAGTGCAGGGGTTAATTAGGGAGCTTGTAGGGTTAATTTTAGCTTTAGTGTAGTGTAGTAGACAACCCAAAGTATTGATCTAGGCCCATTTTGGTATATTTCATGCCACCATTTCACCGCCAAATGCGATCAATTTAAAAAAAAAACTTTCCCTTTTTCACAAACTTTTTTACAAACTTTAGGTTTCTCACTGAAATTATTTACAAACAGCTTGTGCAATTATGGCACAAATGGTTGTAAATGCTTCTCTGGGATCCCCTTTGTTCAGAAATAGCAGACATATATGGCTTTGGCGATGCTTTTTGGTAATTAGAAGGCCGCTAAATGCTGCTGCGCATCAAGCGTGTATTATGGCTAGCAGTGAAGGGGTTAATTATGTAGCTTGTAGGGAACTTGCAGGGTTAATATTAGCTTTAGTGTAGAGCTCAGCCTCCCACCTGAAACATCAGACCCCCTGATGCCAGTACTAAAATAAAAGGTATATTTGGGCTTTTTTGAGTTTTTTTTTTAAGCATATTTACATATGCTGCTGTGTAGGATCCCCCCTTAGCCCCCAACCTCACAGATCCCCCACCAAACAGCTCTCTAACCCTCCCCCTCTGCCTTAATGGGCGCCATCTTGGGTACTGGCAGCTGTCTGCCAGTAACCAGTTTAGAAAAAAATGTGCTTTTTTTAAGAAAAAAACCCTTTTTCTGTAGTGTAGCTCCCCCCCCCCACCCAATACCAACTCCCCACCCCTCCAAGATCCCTTTGACTGCTGTTTATTTTTTTTTAATTTTGCCCTTTTCCCCCACATAGTTACATTCATTTTCTGTAGTATAGCGGTTCCCACCCGCTCCCGCCCGCCGCCCTATGTGCACGCGCCCCCGTCAGCTACGCCCC
This sequence comes from Bombina bombina, assembly GCF_027579735.1. Taxonomy (NCBI): domain Eukaryota; kingdom Metazoa; phylum Chordata; class Amphibia; order Anura; family Bombinatoridae; genus Bombina; species Bombina bombina. Next base: position 206,961,908 of record NC_069503.1, on the reverse strand, counting down.
CCTCCACGGCCCATCGATGGCCGCCCACCCGCCTCCCAAGTCAGCTCCCACCCACCAACGATACCGGCCATCGATGTCCGGTGCAGAGAGGGCCACAGAGTGGCTCTCTCTGCATCGGATGGCCATGCAGGGTTATTGCAGGATGCCTCCATATCGAGGCATCACTGCAATAACCGGAAAGCAGCTGGAAGCGAGCAGGATCGCTTCCAGCTGCTTTCCACACCGAGGACGTGCAGGGTACGTCCTCAGGCATTAACTGCCTTTTTTTTGAGGACGTACCCTGCACGTCCTTGGTCGTTAAGGGGTTAAATTATAAGCAGAAGATTCAAACTGAAACAGCTGCCTGAAGTACTTTTCTACCAAAAACAGCTTCAGAAGAAGAAAACACATCAAAATGGTAGAATTTAGTAAAAGTATGCAAAGAAGACCAAGTTGCTGCTTTGCAAATCTGATCAACCGAAGCTTCATTCCTAAACGCCCAGGAAGTAGAAACTGACCTAGTAGAATGAGCTGTAATCCTTTGAGGCGGAGTTTTACCCACCTCGACATAAGCATGATGAATTAAAGATTTCAACCAAGATGCCAAAGAAATGGCAGAAGCCTTCTGACCTTTCCTAGAACCGGAAAAGATAACAAATAGACTAGAAGTCTTTCGGAAATTCTTAGTAGCTTCAACATAATATTTCAAAGCTCTAACTACATCCAAAGAATGCAATGATTTCTCCTTAGAATTCTTAGGATTAGGACATAATGAAGGAACTACAATTTCTCTACTTATGTTGTTAGAATTCACAACCTTAGGTAAAAATTTAAAAGAAGTTCGCAACACCGCCTTATCCTGATGAAAAATCAGAAAAGGAGACTCACAAGAAAGGGCAGATAACTCAGAAACTCTTCTGGCAGAAGAGATGGCCAAAAGGAACAAAACTTTCCAAGAAAGTAATTTAATGTCCAAAGAATGCATAGGTTCAAACGGAGGAACTTGAAGAGCCCCCAGAACCAAATTCAAACTCCAAGGAGGAGAAATTGACTTAATGACAGGTTTTATACGAACCAAAGCTTGTACAAAACAATGAATATCAGGAAGATTAGCAATCTTTCTGTGAAAAAGAACAGAAAGAGCAGAGATTTGTCCTTTCAAGGAACTTGCAGACAAACCTTTATCCAAACCATCCTGAAGAAACTGTAAAATTCTCGGAATTCTAAAAGAATGCCAGGAAAAATGATGAGAAAGACACCAAGAAAACATAATTTATGTAAGAACTTACCTGATAAATTCATTTCTTTCATATTAGCAAGAGTCCATGAGCTAGTGACGTATGGGATATACATTCCTACCAGGAGGGGCAAAGTTTCCCAAACCTTAAAATGCCTATAAATACACCCCTCACCACACCCACAAATCAGTTTAACGAATAGCCAAGAAGTGGGGTGATAAGAAAAAAGTGCGAAAGCATAAAAAATAAGGAATTGGAATAATTGTGCTTTATACAAAAAAAATCATAACCACCACAAAAAAGGGTGGGCCTCATGGACTCTTGCTAATATGAAAGAAATGAATTTATCAGGTAAGTTCTTAAATAAATTATGTTTTCTTTCATGTAATTAGCAAGAGTCCATGAGCTAGTGACGTATGGGATAATGACTACCCAAGATGTGGATCTTTCCACGCAAGAGTCACTAGAGAGGGAGGGATAAAATAAAGACAGCCAATTCCTGCTGATC